>NC_069500.1:1096072553-1096215053 GCF_027579735.1 Bombina bombina
AACGATAATCATAGGTAATCCTTCTGGATGAAAGCTAATCACAGCACTAATTTCATCCTTTGAAGACAATACTGCTTGCAAATCACTGCATCAAACGTATATCTGATGCGCCGTAATTCCCCATCTTCACTAACATTTTTGCCTCCGCCTGGGGGGTTCACTTGGGGAGGATGCCAGAGGATCGGTGGGGCACCCCCCTTCAACCCCCAGGCAGAGGCAAATAGTGTAGATGGGCTTTATCCAGAAGCATATGATCTTACATCGGGCTGTACCCACAGCCGCTTGTCAGTTTTACCCTAAATCCTGCAGCTAATTTATTAGCTCATATTTATCACAAACTATTTTCATATTTAAAAGTAAGCACAAGATAATTTAAAGCAATAATAAAAAAGAAAAATAAAAGTTTGACAGGGGCTACTAGTAAAAAAGAGTAAAAGAGAGACAAAGACGTAAGTATGGTGGTTTATAATAAGCTTAGTTTACCATAAATTGCAAAAAAGATGTAGTCGAATACTCACCTGTAGCAATTTTATTTGATCCACACATAGGCAAATCTTCTATAATTTCAACAAAATTTATTGGAAAAAGGCCAATGTGGCCCATTAAGCTCCCCCTTGGCCACTCTTCATTGACATATTCTCGCAAAACTATCAGATCTCCCTCAGAAAAGCTCAACTCATCAGTCTGATCTCCTGAAAATTCAAAACGTGCCTTACACCCGCGGGCCCCTGCATTGGGTAGGGAAACAGCCAATGAAGCAAATCAAACATGAGCCTAACTATTGAAAGGGCACAGTTTAAGGATCAACTTAATATAAAATATAATTTAGATAATTTGAATGCAACAAGAAAGAAAAATCTAAATTTCAAAAGGAAAATTAAACTGTTAGAACAATACTACCTTAATGAAAACAAAAAAAAAAAACAATACAGAATCAAATAAAAACCAAAAATCTTAAAACTTTAATTTCCTCTTTTTCTTGAAGGAAGGTATGAAACATACATTAATAAAACCCACTCTACAATCCTGTATTAAGAGTATTTGAGATATGCATGAGGTTTACATAGATATTCTTACATATTTTCGTGGTGTGTGAAAATAGAATTCTAATCCAGGTGTCCCTAGAGGATAAGACTTAATAAGGGCCATAATACCCAAATGTTGAAACACTTGAAAGTGATGCAGCGTTGCTGTAAAAAAGCCGACTAGAAAATATCACCTGAACATCTCTATGTAAAAAAGAAAGATATTTTACCTCAAAAATTCCTCAGTAGCCACATCCCATTGTAAAGGACTTCTAAGCAACAAATCAGTATGTCTGTCCGGGACAGCGGAAGGAGCGAGCATTCGTGCACACTCATCTATTTCCCTATTCAGTGTAAGGAAGTTTACAATGAAATCTCATGAGAGTTAAGTGAAATCTCATGAGATCACAGTAAAAAGAGTTCATGCCTCAGCACTGCTGATGCTAATTGGCTGCTGTTCATTTTTTTTTACCTGCAGCTGAGCAGCAGCTGAGTATAAACATTTTACACAGAACTTACTCTGCTGAGCTGAGGAGATTGTGAGGTAAAATATCTTCCTTTTTTACATAGAGATGCTCAGGTGATATTTTCCTGCCAGCTTTTTACAGTTATACTGCATAAGTTTCAAGTGATTTAGCATATGAGTACTATGTCCCTTTAAGACTATTTCTTGCTCTATGATACCTATTTGTATTATTATTATTATCATCAGTTTTTTGTAGAACACCAACAGATTTCCACAGCGCTATAAACCGTGTCTAATATGCAAGGTAACAATTATGGAACACAAAGGAATAGAGGGCCCTGCCAAGATTTGCACTGTTGTAAATGATAAAGGTGATCTACAAAACAGCTGGGCTTGTAGGCTTACATGCTAAGGGGATTAAAGGGGATAACAAAAGAAGGAGAGGAACTAAGATAAGAAAATGTTAGCGTATATTGTATAGTGTATGCATCAATGAACAGTAGAGTCTTTAAGGAGCGCTTGAAAGAGGGGAGAGGCTTGTGGAGCAAGGCAGAGAGTTCCACAAGATAGGGGCCAATCTAGAGAAGTCTTGTAGATGGGAATGTGAGGAGGTAATAACAGAGCAGGAGGTCATGAGCAGAGTATCTCGAGATGAGGTCGGAGATATAGGGGGGAGCAGTGTTAGAGAGAGACTTGAATGTCAGGATTTTGTGTTTTATTATGGAGGTTAGAGGAAGCCAGAGAGGTGATTTTAGAGCAGATAAAGAGTGACGGTGTTAGGAAGATCAGTCTGGCAGAGGCATTTATTATGAATTGTAAGGGAGATACACAGCAGCTAGGGAGGCCGGAAAGGATGGAGTTGGAACAGTCAAGGCGGAAATGATGAGCAGCAGGAATTGGCCAAAGACTGGATGTGAGGGAGTGAAAGTGAGCAGGGTTGGGGTAATGATGTTATCATCAACAGTTAAAGAAAGTTGGGGGGTAAAGATTTTGGAAGCGGTAGGGAAGATAAGGAGCTCAGTTTTAGAGATATTTAGCTCAAGTTAAGAAAAGGCATCCAGGATGAAATATTAGAAAGACAGTTAGTGACATGAGTTAGTAAGGAAGGCGACAGGTCTGGTGCACAGGTAGATTTCAGTATCATCAGCATACAATGATATTGAAACCCTTGGGACTTTATCAAGGAACCTAAGAATTATTTATAAACTGATTAGAGAAAGGGAGCAAGGACAGAGCCTTGTTGTACCCCCAACAGAAAGTGGTAAAGGGTCAGAGGATGTGCCAGAGAAGGTTACACTAAAGGTCAGTTAAGACACGTAGGAGGAAAACCACAAGAGGGCTGTGTCGCAGATGCTGAATGGAGCGTTTGGAGCAAGAGAGGGTCGACAACAGTGTCAAAGGCTGATTTTTTTGTTACCTTCTTTGCTTTAATCCAGATTGCATATATCGATCTGTACATTTTTTTTTTTTAATCCCAAATGATTTTGTCTTTTTGTTTGATTACCCTGATTATTTGTCCTCCTCTCTTACCCCTAGCTTGTTTCTGACATCTTTTTGGCATCATATTCCTGTTTTGTCTCATTTTCCCTGTAAATACTTCTTCCCTCCCATGAAAAAGCATTTAATACCAGTTACAGTCCTGAAAAGCCCACGTTTACAATGTATTGCACAGAGCATTAAAAATAATATTAAAGAATGTATCAGTTATTTATATTGAATTAATGTTATGCAAAATAAGTGTATATGTGTAAACATTTTATGAATATAATGTGAAAAAACAACAACAATAGCAAATAATATTAACATCACACTTGTTCCTAACCAAAAACATTAACTATCATGATACAATTAACACACTGGTTTTCAAACCTGTCCTCGGGCCTCCCTAATAGGCCAGATTTTCAGGATTAACTTGGGTGAGAGCAGGTAAAATAACCATGTTTACTAATCAGCTGATTGTTTCACCTGTGCTCTAGTTCAGACTATCCTCAAAATCTGGCCTGTTAGGGGGGGCTGAGAACAGGTTTGAAAACCAGTGAGTTAACCATAATAAATAGTGTACATATTTACTTTAGATAGATTGCATCTTTACATTGATTAATTTATTTGAATTAAACAATTATAAAAAATACATACAAACATGCTATTATTTTGACATGCATATGATTTTTTGCACACATGCCCATTTTCGTAACTGTACTCCCTATCACTTAAAAAGTATAAAAAATTCTACACATTTGACAAACAAAACCGTTAAAGAATCTCAAACAATATGCGCCCATTAAAGAATAATTCCGTAGTGATAAATTACAACATTTTATTTTTACACTAGATTGTCTCGTTCAGAATCTGGAAAAGAATTATATGACAGCAAAATAGACAGTTCACTCAGTGAATGTGATATCTCTCTAAACATAAATCCCCATAAGGAACAGAAGCAGTTACAGGCTCTAGATAAGGTGAAAAAGAGACGCTGCCACTTACTCAGTAGAAAATGGAGTAACTGGCAATGCACAATCTCTACAGATCTTTGCTTTCTTATTGGCTAACCTCAGAACCATAAGCCTTGATTATTTTGAATTGCAGTAACTATACAGTGTGCAACCTATTGCTGGCCTTCCCCTTATATCAAAATGATATAGGATGGGATAAGCATGCATTTAATGGCATTGGTTGTGTGAAAATATCTGCTTACTATTAATTTCCTTTTTTTAGCCAATATTTATAGAAAAACTAAATTAATGCTTACCTGATAAATTTCTTTCTTTTCGGGTATAGAGAATCCACAACGTCATTCAATTACTAGTGGGAATATAACTCCTGGCAAGCAGGAGAAGGCAAAGAGCACCACAGCAAAGCTGTTAAATGTCACTCCCCTACCCCTAATACCCAGTCATTCGACCAAAGGGAAATGGAAAAAGGAATGACACAAAAGGTGTAAAGGTGCCTGAGGTTTAGTAAAAAAAAATACTGTCTAAACCTAAGAGTGGGGTCGTGGACTCTCCATATCCGGAAAGAAATAAATGTATCAGGTAAGCATAAATTTTGTTTTCTTTCCTAAGATATGGAGAGTCCACAGCATCATTTAATTACTAGTGGGAACCAATACCCAAGCTAGAGGACACAGAATGAACAGGGAGGGAGAACAAGACAGGCAGACCTAAACAGAAGGCACCACCGCTTGAAGAACCATTCTCCCAAAAGAAGCCTCAGCCGAGGCAAAAGTATCAAATTTATAAAATTTAGAAAAGTATAGATGGAGAATACAAGTCCTCAGAGGGTGCGCAGGTGATGACAAATAGTTGATGTAAAGAAACTCAAAGGCGATGGCTGCACTCCCGATAGAAAGGAAGAGAAGAGAGGCGCCCCAAACCATAAAACAGTATTGTGGTATACTAAAATATGAGCCCCTCGCTGCCAGATAGCCCCGCTGGATCAAGATACTCACAAGAATGGCGGCACGGATGACGTGCCTCAAAGCGCAGGTCAGGACTATTGGGAGTCGCCCGACTGACACACCTCCCGTGAGCGTACGTCACTCCCCGTCCACCAATCGGTAAGCACCTCTGTTGGCCTCGTATGTCTCCAAACAAACCCGAACACTGTCACTGAAGATATCAGGTATACCGCTTCGGGCACAGGCAGCAGATCTCGGCTTACAAAGGGGGATAGTGTGTGGTAGTAAAAACAACAGGATCGGACAGGTATATAAAAACGTCTGTATTTATTTTGAGAGAAGAAAACAACAGCAACGCGTTTCCCGGCTAGATATGCCGCTTCATCAGAAAAAGTATGCAGAGAGGATCAAGTTGTAGCCTTGCAAATCTGTTCCACAAAAGCTTAATTTTTGAAAGCCCAGGAAGAGGAAACAGCCCTAGTGGAGTGAGCTGCAATTTTCTCAGAGGGCTGCTGACCAGCAGTCTCATAAGCAAAATGAATCATACTTCTCAACCAGAAAGAAAGAGAAGTAGCAGTAGCCTTCTGACCCTTGCGCTTTCCTGAGAAATAAAGAAAGGGCAGAAGACTGGCGAAAATCCTTAGTTGCCTGTAAATAGAATTTTAGAGCACTCACAACATCCAAATTGTGCAACAGTTGTTCCTTATGAGAAGGAGGATTGGGACATAGAGAAGGAACAACAATTTCCTGATTAATATTTCTGACCGAAACCACTTTAGGGAGAATACCCAATTTTGTACGAAGAACCACCTTATCCGCATGAAAGATAAGATAAGGCGAATCACACTGCAAAGCCGAGAGTCCCAAAATTCTCTGAGCAGAAGAAATAGCAACAAGAAACAAAGCCTTCCAAGATAACTTAATATCTATGGAATGCATTAGCTCAAACGAGCCTGCTGCAAAGCTTTAAGAACAAGGCTAAAATGCCAAGGAGGAGTAACAGGTTTAAATACAGGCCTAATTCTGACCAAGGCTTGACAAAAGGATCAAACATCTGGCACATCTGCCAGACCCGTATGTAACAGAATAGATAAAGCAGAAATCTGACCTTTTAGAGAACTGACTGACAACCCTTTCTCTAGAACCTTCCTGGAGAAAAGACAAAATTCTAGGAATCCTGACCCTACTCCAAGAGTAGCCCTTTGATTCACACCAACAAAGGTATTTACACAATACCTTATGGTAAATCTTACAAGTAACAGGCTTACGAGCCTGCAGCATGGTCCCAATGACCGACAGAAAACCCACGCATAGCCAGAACTAAGGGTTCAATCTCCAAGCAGTCAGCTTCTGAGAAACGAGATTTGGATGAAGGAACGGACCCTGTGTTAGAATGTCCTTCATCAGAGGTAACCTCCAAGGTGGAAGAGATGACATCTTCACTAGGTCTGCATACCAGATCCTGCGTGGCCATGCAGGAGCTATTAGAATTACTGACGCTCTCTCCTGTTTGATACAAGCAATGACTCGTGGAAGGAGCACAAACATAGGAAACAGGTATGCTAGCCTGAAAACCCAAGGAACCACCAGAGCATCTATCAGAGCGGCCTGCGGATCTCTTGACCTTAAACCGTACTTTGGAAGCTTGGCGTTCTGCCAAGTTGCCATCAGATCCAACTCCGGCATCCCCCATTTGAGGGTTAACCTGGAGAATACCTCTGGATGGAGAGCCCACTCCCCAGGATGAAAAGTCTGTCTGCTCAGAAAATCCGCTTCCCAGTTGTCCACTCCTGGAATGTGGATGGCAGATAGAAGACAATTGTGAGCCTCCATCCAGTGAATAATCCGTGCCACCTCCTTCATGGCTAAGGAACTCCGAGTTCCTTGCTGGTGGTTGATGTAAGCCACTGAGGTGATATTATCCGATTGGAACCTGATAAACTGGGCTAAGGACAATTGAGGCCAAGCCATTAGAGCATTGAAAATTGCTCTCAACTCCAAAACGTTTCCATAGTCCCTGAGTTTTCAACGAGTCCCAGACTGCTCTTTAACCTAGCAGGCTGACGTCCATGGTCACAATCACCCAGGAAGGTCTCCAGAAGCATGTGCCCTGAGACATATGCTCCTGAGAAAGCCACCACAGAAGAGTCTCTTGTTGACTGATCTAGATCTATCCTCTCAGACAGATCTGAATGATCTCCGTTCCATTGTCTGAGCATGCATAATTGCAGAGCTCTCAAATGGAATTGAGCAAAGGGAATGATGTCCATGGAAGCGACCATCAGACCAATTACTTCCATAAATTGAGCGCTGATGGCTGAACAGTAGACTAGAGAGAGAGGCAAGAGGAGAGAACTTTGGCTTTACTGGCCCTCGTCAGAAACATTTTCATAGATAGGGAATCTATAATGGTCCCTAAAAAAAACACCCTTGTAGCTGGAACAAGGAAACTCTTTCCCAGATTCACTTTTCATCTGTGGGAATGTAGAAAAGACAACAAGATCTTTGTATGAGATTTTGCTTGTTGAAAAGATGGCACCTGAACCAATGTGTCGTCCAGGTAGGATGCCACTGCAATTCCCCGAGACCTGATCACTGCCAAAAGAGCCCCCAGAACCTTTGAGAAAATTCTGTGAGCTGTGGCAAGGCCAAACGGAAGAGCCACAAACAAAATGTTTGTCTAGAAATGTGAATCTCAGGAACTTGTGATGATCCCTGTGGATGGAAACATGAAGATACGCATCCTTCAGATCTATGGTCATCATGAACTGACCCTCTTGGACCAAAGGAAGAATGGAATGAATGGTTTCCATTTTGAAGGACGGTACTCTGAGAAACTTGTTGAGACACTTAAAGTCTAAAATGGGTCGAAAAGTTCCCACTTTTTTGGAAACCATAAACAAATTTGAATAGAATCCTAGACCCTGTTCCCTTACTGGAACAGGAACAATCCCTCTCAGGGAGGAAAGATCCTGAACGCAGTTCAAGAATGCCCCTCTTTTTACCTGGTCTGCAGATAATCATGAGAGCTGTAATCTGCCCTTGAGAGGAAGAGATTTAAATTCTGTTTTGTAACCCTGAGATACTATGTCCACAGCCCAAGGATCTGGGATATCTCATATCAAGGCTTGACAAAATAGGGAAAGTCTGCCCCCCACTTGATCTGGTCCCGGACCGGGGGCAGACCCTTCATGCTGACTTATGCTCAGCTGAAGGTTTCTTTGATTGCTTCCCCTTGTTCCATCACTGATTGGGCTTCCAAGAAGACTTGGATTGCTCCTGCTTGGAAGAGGAAGACTTTTGTCTGATCTTCTTATCTTGCGGTAGAAAAGACCCTTTTCCACCCGTATTATCAGAAATTGTTTCTGCCAGGCCAGGTCAAAACAAGATCTTTCCCTTGTAAGGGAGCACCAAAAGCTTGGACTTGGAAGTAAAATCAGCTGACCAATATTTTAGCCACAAGGCCCTGCGGGCTAGAACAGAGAAGCCTGACATCTTGGCCCCCAGTTTAATAACTTGCATGTTAGCATCAGAAATAAAGGAATTGGCTAGTTTGAGAGCCTTAATCCTATCTTGAATCTCCTCCAATGGAGTCTCTTCTAAAATAGATTCAGACAAAGCATCACACAAATAAGATGCCGCACTAGCTACAGTGGCAATGCAGACTGCCATTGAATACCCTGATGAACATACATCTTTTTTAAATAAGCCTCCAGCTTCTTGTCCATCGGTCCTTAAAAGAGCAGCTATCCTTTATAGGGATCGTAGTTCTCTTAGCCAAAGTAGAAATAGCTCCTTCTACTTTAGGCACCGTGCGCCATGAATCCTTAATGGAGTCAGTAACAGGAAACATATTTTTAAAAAACTGGAGAAAGGAAAAAAGAAATCCCAGGCTTCTCCCATTCCTGTGATATAATCTCTGTCACACGGCCTGGAACATGAAACACTTCCACAGAGGAACGAACTTCATAGTATCTAAGTTTACTAGATTTTTTAGGATTGACCGCGACAGGATAGTCGGAGTCATCCAAAGTAGACAATACCTCCTTTAACAATACACGAAGGTGTTCAAGCTTAAACCTGAAGCTTACTTCTTTAGCATCAGGCAAAGGAATTATACTATCAGAATCTAAGATCTCATCCTTCGAGGAAGCCACAGAGGAAACCTCATCCTCAGAGTTATGAGGGAGGGCAACATGTGTAGCAGCAGCAGGGACAGAAAAAAAAACTCAACCAGGAGGCTTAGAGGAACTGTAGGGCATTGTATGTGACACCATAGAGGCTTGGGACATTTGAGGAGAAAGCTGTGGTATTGCCTGAACAGCATCATCCTTTAGAGACATTAGGCTCAGAAACAAAAAGTTTATCTTTACTTTTTAAAGTTCTGTCTAAACAGGAGGAACAAAATTGCATGGGTAAAACAATTTGTGCCTCAAGACACAACAAACATTTATCCATAAGAACAGACTCCTGCTCCATGATCCATCCCAAAGAAAAAAACGAATAAAACCTTTTTTTTTTATTTTAAAGTACTATCACTTTAAATTTTAAACTCACATAGAGCGAAAAAAGACAAACCCCAATGAAAGCCGATGCCCTATCTGGCCTCCGTTTGGAGAAAACAAAAAACAGCTTGCCAAATAACCTTGCCGGTTTCCTAAACACAACCAGCACCACCGATGCCACTCTGAACACAGAGCAGAAGAGACAGTGAATCATGTGACCGGCTTGCTTAACAGAGCACAAAGTGAAAGTGTGTGAACACAGAGGCGGCAAAAACACTAACAAGAAGCTGAGATGCAAATCTTTGCAAACTGAGCCCTCTTAAAGTCAAACTGTGACCACAGCTTTAACACTGCTCTCAAGTGCAAACATAAACAAAAAAATAAAGACCCATTACTCCAACAAAACCAAGCAAAAGGGACCTTTAAACACACAGCAGAATAAACTGAGCCACAAATAAAAATAAAAAGTTAACCCTTTCCTATCCATAAAGGAAGGTTAACCTTAAGTCTCACACATACATATCCTGTGCCTGCATGCTGCCAAAATAAAAACCCTACTAAGGGTTTAATGTGTCCCAAAACAATAATGCATATTTTTTTGTTAAATAGAAGTGCAAGTCTCCAAACCTAGAAGACAAAAGCATTTACCTGCACATCCAGCTGTCCAGCAGGTAGAAAGCATACTAGGCGTGAAAGGACACATACTCCTTACAGAGACCTGTAGAAAAAGAAAGAACAGAGTAACCAACTCTGGCTTTCTATACCATGGGCAGCAAATATGTTAGAAAACTAATCAAGGACTACCTCACAACTTTCTAACTGCTTTAAAGACACCACTGCTCTATTGCAGAGATTGATATGGACTACAGCTATACCCAAAAATCTTGCTTGCAGCGAAAAGAAATCAAATTTTTTCTTCAGACACCAAACTTTACCTCCTCCATTGACAGAGGCAAAGAGAATGACTGGGGATTATGGGTAGGGGAGTGAAATTTAACATCTTTGCTGTGGTGCTCTTTGCCTCCTTCTGCTGGCCAGGATTGATATCCCCACTAGTAATTGAATGATGTTTTGGACTCTCCATATCTTAGGAAGGAAATATTATTTATACATACAACAAAGTATTTAACAACCTTAATTACAAAAATATACATATAGATCCATAAACTTTTGTAGATTATACAACATAACACAATATCATTACTAATCTTAAAACATAATTAAGCTCCAAATATAGTCAAAGAAGTGCAAGATAAAATACCTCCTCGGATATATAGTATTCCAGGGATTAAAGTGTGAAAAACTTGAGAGAAAAAAGATCCCCATGTAATGTATCAAATTTGTTACTATAAAGGTGCTGCATATTCATTATCATGTGTTACCGTATTTTCTAAATAACAATAACTCAATATAAACTTCTAAATTTCCCTGTTTCTGGTAATAAAACTCTTCTAATTCAATAAAGTCGGACACCCTATTCTTCCATATTTGTATGGTCGGGACGTCTATACTTTTCCAATTTTTGGCAATCAAAAAAACAACACTATTCATGAAAATCTGGAAAAGTTTACTAGATATTCAATGGAAATTTTGGGAGTTGTGTTTAAAAACCAAATCAAAGGATTGGATGGTAATGAGATTTGGAGAATCCCTTCAATCTCTTGAATGACTGAGCCAGATCTGATAAACATGTGGGCACCACCACCACATATGCCCTAGCCCTCTATCTACATGCCCGGATCTCAAGCTTCTGTTATTTTTCCTGGGATATAATCTATTAAGTATGTGATGCGCAAGACACCACTTGTGCAATATTTTAAAATTAATTTGAAGCATTGTGGATATTACAGTAATTTTCTATTGGTAAATTACTCACTTTGTTACAGAGTTGAAAGTAATGTTTTTCTGAGTCACTTTATCAGGAACATCAACCTATTAAAAGAAATTTAGAGAAAACACTTAAAATTTAGGTAAATATCATTAATAAACATAGTAAATATAGTTTGTCTCTTACTTTCCACAATAAGTATTAATACCTGCACTCTGCTATGTTTCATGATTAAGTTAACATGGAAATAATAAATATAGATTCTATCATTAGAACGTTTATATATAATAAGATGATGCAGGGAGGTTTGTCTATCAGGGGTTCTAGTATGCCGCTGAACATAATATATAGAGCAGAAGCTGCTAATGTATGGTGTTTTCATTTGAAAATAGATAATATAATCGTTGCACAAACATTATTTAACCCTTTAATGACTTAAATGCTAAAGAGGGTAGCAATGCATTACAGTAAACTCAGGCAAACAACAGCTTAATAATGCCTAACTTTCTAGGCAGAGAATCTGTTCCTAGGACATAGAGGAGGTGACTAGTCCGACTACTACACAAACAAATACTGTATACAGTTTACAAAATACATGTCACACTAGCTGTAATTCAAATCAGCATCTAAAATCTATATATAAACACAAATTATTTATATACAGGGTTACATATACTGTAAACTACATGAAAAAAAAAACTTACAGATACAAGTATACATAAATAAAACTGTTCTTTTCGGCAGAAAAACAGTGTAAATATATACTAGTAAAAACAAACAGTCTCCCATAGAATATATTGTAGATAATCATCCTTTATTTGTATTAAAGAGACATACAAATGATGCTTCAAGTTTAAAGAATCACTTCCCGTACCATTAATATATGGATTGGTCCCACATGAAAACAAAATATGGGGAGTATAGTTATTCAGAGAGGGAATTAAAAAAACAAAAAACTGTGACAACAAGAACTTCAGAGCATGTTACCATTAAAGGGACCACTTGCTCTTGTATAAAAATTGTGATTGTCCCATTCAATGAGGCCAAAAAGTAAAATCTTCACCCTAGGTTTTGCTGCCAAACCAGCTATTTGATTTGCAGCATTTTAAAGGACAGAATTTGCTTTCTGGATTTTCTTGGGAGGAAAAGCAGAATTTTACAGAAAAGCAAGATGTGGTTTAAATAAAAGCTCAGCCAATTAGGATTCTAATTGGAGTATTGTATACTAAATAGCGTAGAGGCCGGACATTTGTCCAACTGACATTTGTGTGACGGAAAATATTCTGAAAAATGGCCGTCGGTTAACAGTCCGGCCACGAAAGATAGACAGAAAGATAGATAAGGATAGATACAGATCAAAAGATAGACAGACAGATAAATAGTTAAAAGTACGTTGTAGGGGGTGGGGCCCATGGTTAGATTCCCAGAGGTGGTTGCAGCGCCCGAGATTCTGATTAAAACAAAACTCTCTGGAGCGTATTTGCCCTCGGCCGACGTCGGAACACAGTCTCTCGGACATATGTCTGACGGACAAATGTTCTTCGACATTCTGTCCATCAGCATTTTGTCGAGCACAAAATAGCATAGGATTTGTTTAAAATGCAAAAACAAAAGCAACCACACATCAAATGAGTGATGGCAATACAAAAACATAACTAGGAGTAATGTATCAGCCTTACTGCATCCCCTCCTTTTAACTAAGATTTTCAGTAAAAAATCAGAATATTAAGTTAATAATATCTATCTATTATTATTCATCATCAGTCTTAAAGACCAGAATATAATTAGCATATGGTACATACCAGAACCCTGACATGATTGGAAGGAAATATTCCAGTACAACTTTTGCACTTTCCTTTGTACCATTCATTGTCAATTTTTTCCAGTAAGTAAACTGTTTCCCCTGCATTAAGGCTCAGATCATCTACATCTCCTGCAAAAAAAACAATGATCACTTACCAACCCAAAGATGGAGACTATGCTTGCTACATACCCACTGCTAAGCAGAACGTACCAAGATCAGACTTCTGCATTGTAATTTTTTTTAATTATATGAGTAGATGGTATAAAGTCCTCTTACTACTAAATAAATGCAAAACTCAATGTATTCGATCAACTGACAATCATATCTTCAGAATTGTAGGTAAAGATTTTTTACTACAACTACAAACAAAAGAAAATAGAAAATAAACTCACTTTGCTTGTTTTCCTGACAACAGCATATAATTATTTAATTAGACCAAGATAAGATTATGGTAAAGCATAGTCTTAAAGGGACACTCAAGTCAAAATTAAAACTTCCATGATTCAGATAGAGCATGCAATTTTAAACAACTTTCCAATTTACTTCCATTAAAGGGACAGAATACTCATATGCTAAATCACTTGATGCAGCATAACTGTAAAAAGCTGACAGGAAAATTTCACCTGAACATCTCTATGTAAAAAAGGAAGATATTTTACCTCAAAATGTCCTCAGCTCACCAGAGTAAATGCTGTGTAAAAAGTTATCTTTCAGATACTGCCCAGCTGCAGGTTAAAAAAAAAAAAAAGAAAAAAAGAAAAGAAATGAACAGCAGCCAATCAGCATCAGCAGTTCTGAGGTCATGAACTGTTTTACTGTGATCTCATGAGATTTTATAGTAAACGTCCTTAAACTAAATAGGGAAATAATATAAGTGTGCATGAGGCACGCTCCTTTGCAAGTCCCGGGACATGGATACTGACTGGCTGCTTAAAGTCCTTTAGAGCGGGTTGTGAATACTTTTTGAGGTAAAATATAATTCTTTTTTTACATAAAGATGTTCAGGTTATATTTTCTAGTCCGTTTTTTTACAGCTATGCTGCATCACTTTTAACTTCCCTTTAACAAAATGTGCACAGTCTTTTTATATTTAGACTTTTTGAGTCACCCACTCCTACTGAGCATGTGCAAGAATTCACAGGATATACATATATGCATTTCTGATTGGCAGATGGCTGTCACATGATGCAGCAGGAGTAGAAATAGACATAACTTTTCAAAATTGTCAGAAAAAAAAAATCTTCTACTCATTTGAAGTTCAGACTAAGTGCTATTGTAGTGTCTTATGTATTTGTTGATTTTTCAAATCTACTGTATTTACTGGGCCTTTAAAAGAAGGCAATATTATATAATGAAACATAAATGAACATAAAAGAACAAACAAGGTTCTGCCACTGGCTACTGTTTTATAAAGTTACATGAAGAAGCTGCTGCAAACAGATAACAAATGCACTTACCCCCTGTAAAATCATGCAGCACCAGAGCACGAGGAACATTGTTGTCCTTCAAAAAAATAATAAGTTTAAAGATTATACTAAGTAGTGAAGGTATTTTCCCCACACCAAAGGGCAGCACTTTGCATTTATGGCAACAGCTAAGTATTTTCTGTATGTACAACTAATAATAACAAAATAAATAATCCTCCCTCAGTATCATTCCCATTTTAAATTACAGGAGTAAAAAACAAAAACGACAGCAAACACATGCAAGTTGCACATACACTTAAATTAAAAATCACAGTTCCAGTTACCTAGAGTGGGGAAAAAATATTCTACTTTGCACAATTGCTCAGCCAAAGCAACATTTGTGACCCTTGTGAGTCATTAACTATCCTAGTGCAGTGAGAACTTTAGGTCAGGGATGGCCAATTGGCAGCCCATGGAACACATGTGGCCCTCAGCACCAGTTTATGGAGCCCCCATGAGAAAATGAAACTAAGAATAGGTGCCAAAAATTAGTGGGACCAGGAAAAAGCAGAAATAGAAAAAGGAAATTTATGCATACCTGATAAATTGATTTCTTCTACGATACGAGTTCACGGATTTCATCCTTACTTGTGGGATATTACCCTCCTGCTAACAGGAAGTGGCAAAGAGCATTACAGCAGAGCTGTATATATAGCTCCTCCCTTCCCCTCCACCCCCAGTCATTCAACTGAAGGTTTTAGGAAGAGAAAGGAAAAGCTAAAAGGTGCAGAGGTGACTAAAGTTGTAAAAATAAAGAAAATATAATCTGTCTTAAAATGACAGGGAGGGCCGTGGACTCGTCGTATCGTAGAAGAAATCAATTTATCAGGTAAGCATAAATTTCCTTTTCTTCTACAAGATACGATGAGTCCATGGATTTCATCCTTACTTGTGGGATACAATACGAAAGCAACAGTACACGGATGAAAGGGAGGGACAAGACAGAGACCTAAACAGAAGGCAGCACTGCTTGAAGAACATTTCTCCCAAAAACAGCCTCAGAAGAAGCAAAAGTATCAAATTTGGAAAATTTGGAAAAAGTATGAAGGGACGACCAAGTCGCAGCCTTACAAATCTGTTCAACAGAAGCATCGTTTTTAAAGGCCCATGTGGAAGCCATAGCCCTAGTAGAATGAGCCGTAATTCTTTCAGGAGGCTGCTGTCCAGCAGTCTCATATGCCAGGCGGATGATACTCCTCAGCCAAAAAGAAAGAGAGGTAGCCATAGCTTTCTGACCCCTACGCTTTCCAGAATAAACAATGAACAATGAAGATGATTGACGGAAATCCTTGGTAGCCTGTAAGTAAAACTTCAAGGCACGGACCACGTCCAGGTTATGTAACAGACGCTCCTTCTTAGAAGAAGGATTAGGACACAAGGAAGGAACAACAATTTCCATATTAATATTCTTATTTGAAACAACATTAGGAAGAAATCCAGGTTTGGTAGGTAGAACCACCTAATCAGAATGAAATATAAGATAAGGCGAATCACATTGTAACGCTGAAAGCTCAGAAACTCTTCGAGCAGAAGAAATAGCAACTAAAAACAGAACTTTCCAAGATAACAATTTAATATCTATGGAATGCATGGGTTCAAACGGAACCCCTTGAAGAACTCGAAGAAGTAAATTCAAACTCCAGGGAGGAGTAATTGGTCTAAATACAGGCTTAATTCTAGTTAGAGCCTGACAAAAAGACTGAACATCTGGCACATCTGCCAAACGTTTGTGAAGCAAAATTGACAAAGCAGAAATTTGTCCCTTTAAGGAACTTGCTGATAACCATTTCTCCAACCCTTTTTGGAGAAAAGACAGAATCCTGGGAATCCTAACTTTACTCCATGAGTAACCCTTGGATTCACACCAATAAAGATATTTACGCCATATCTTATGATAGATTTTTCTAGTGACAGGCTTTCTAGTATCAATGACCGAATCAGAGAATCCTCGCTTAGGTAAAATCAAGAGTTCAATCTCCAAGCAGTCAGCTGCAGAGAAATTAGATTTGGATGTTGGAAAGGACCTTGAATGAGAAGGTCCTGTCTCAAAGGAAGTTTCCACGGTGGCAGAGAGGACATGTCCATTAAAACCGCATACCAAGTCCTGTGTGGCCACGCAGGCGCTATCAGGATTACTGAAGATCTCTCCTGTTTGATTCGAGCAATCACGCATGGAAGGAGAGGAACACATAAGCTAGGCTGAACGACCAAGGCACTGCCAGGGCATCTATCAGTTCGGCCTGGGGATCCCTCAACCTGGATCCGTAACGTGGAAGCTTGGCATGATGAGATGCCATCAAATCCAGTTCCGGTCTGCCCCATTGGAGAATCAATGAAGCAAACACCTCCGGATGGAATTCCCACTCCCCCGGATGAAAAGTCTGACAACTTAGAAAATCCGCTTCCCAGTTTTCTACTCCTGGGATGTAGATTGCCGACAGATAACAAGAGTGGGCCTCCGCCCATCGCATTATCTTGGATACTTCTATCATCACTAAGGAACTCCTCGTTCCCCCTTGATGATTGATATATGCCACAGTCGTGATGTTGTCCGACTGGAATCTGATGAATTTGGCCGAAGCCAACTGAGGCCATGCCTGAAGCGCATTGAATATTGCTCTCAGTTCCAGAATATTGATTGGAAGTAGAGACTCCACCTGAGTCCAAACACCCTGAGCATTCAGGGAATTCCAGACTGCACCCCAGCCCAGAAGACTGGCGTCCGTTGTCACTATCACCCACGAGGGTCTGCGGAAACATGTCTCCTGGGACAGATGATCCGGCGACAACCACCAAAGAAGAGAGTCTCTGGTCTCTTGATCCAGATTTATCTGAGGAGATAAATTCGCATAGTCCCCATTCCACTGTCCGAGCATGCACAGCTGCAGTGGTCTGAGATGAAAGCGGGCAAACGGAATGATGTCCATTGCCGCTACCATTAAACCAATGACCTCCAAACACGGAGCCACTGATGGCCGAGGAATGGACTGAAGTGTTCGGCAAGTATTCCAAATCTTTGATTTTCTGACCTCCGTCAGAAATATTTTCATGGTTACCGAGTCCATCAGGGTTCCCAAGAAAGGAACCCTTGTGTGTGGGACAAGTGAACTCTTCTCTATGTTCACCTTCCAACCGTGAGTTCTCAGGAAAAGCAGCACTGTGTCCGTGTGAGATTTTGTCAGATGATAAGTTGACGCCTGGATCAAGATATCGTCCAGATAAGGCGCCACTGCTATGCCCCGCGGTCTGAGAACCGCCAGAAGGGACCCTAGAACCTTTGTGAAGATTCTGGGTGCTGTGGCCAACCCGAAGGGAAGAGCCACGAATTGATAATGTTTGTCCAGGAAGGCAAACCTTAGAAACTGATGATGATCCTTGTGGATAGGAATATGAAGATATGCATCCTTCAAGTCCACGGTAGTCATATATTGACCCTCCTGGATCATTAGTAAGATTGTTCTTATAGTCTCCATCTTGAATGATGGAACTCTGAGAAATTTGTTTAGACACTTGAGATCTAAAATGGGTCTGAAAGTTCCCTCTTTTTTGGGAACCACAAAAAGATTTGAGTAAAACCCCTGCCCCTGTTCCAGTTTTGGAATGGGACAAATTACTCCCATGGTAGAGAGGTCTTTTACACAGCATAAGAATGCCTCTCTTTTTATCTGGTCTACAGATAATCGTGAAAGATGAAGTCTCCCTCTTGGGAGAAAATCCTTGAATTCAAGTTGATACCCGTGGGTCACAATTTCCAGTGCCCAGGGGTCCTGAACATCTCTTGCCCAAGCCTGAGCAAAGAAAGAAAGTCTTCCCCCTACTAGATCCGGTCCCGGATCGGGGGCCGCCCCTTCATGCTGTCTTTGTAGCAGCAGCGGGCTTCTTGGATTGTTTACCTTTATTCCAAGCCTGGTTGGGTCTCCAGACTGACTTAGATGGAGCAAAATTCCCTTCCTGCTTTGTGGAGGAAGAGGAAGCAGAGGGTCCTCCTTTAAAGTTTCAAAGGAACGAAAATTATTTTGTTTACCCCTCATCTTAACAGATTTATCCTGAGGTAGGGCATGGCCTTTACCTTCAGTAATGTCAGAAATGATTCCCTTCAATTCAGGCCCGAATAGGGTCTTACCCTTAAAAGGAATAGCTAAAAGCTTAGATTTTGATGACACATCAGCAGACCAAGATTTGAGCCATAATGCTCTACGTGCTAGAATGGCAAATCCTTCACTTTTCGCTGCTAATTTAGCAATTTGAAAAGCGGCATCAGTAATAAAAGAATTAGCTAGCTTGAGAGCCTTTATTCTATCCAAGATGTCATCTAATGGAGTCTCAACCTTCAGAGACTTTTCTAGAGCATCAAACCAAAAAGCTGCTGCAGTAGTTACTAGAACAATGCAAGCCGTAGGTTGTAAAAGGAAACCCTGATGAATAATTTCTTTAGAAGACCCTCTAACTTTTTATTCATAGGGTCTTTGAAAGCACAACTGTCCTCAATACGTATAGTTGTACGCTTAGTCAGGGTAGATATAGCTCCCTCCACCTTAGGGACTGTTTGCCACGAGTCCCGAATGGTGTCTGATATGGGAAACATTTTCTTAAAATTAGGAGGGGGAAATTCTGAAATAATCTTAGGCACCGGAAAAACATCAGTGTAAGTAGGCACCTCTAGATATTTGTCCATCTTACACAATTTCTCTGGTGGTATCACAATAGGGTCACAATCATCCAGAGTCGCTAAAACCTCCCGAAGTAACAGGTGGAGGTGTTCAAGCTTAAATTTAAAGGACATCACGTCCGAATCTGTCTGAGGTAACACATTTCCTGAGTCTGAAAGTTCTCCCTCAGACAGCAATTCCCTGACTCTCAACTCAGAGCACTGTGAGGGTACATCAGAAATAGCCAATAAAGCATCAGAGGATTCAGTATTCACATTAATACCTGGCCTACTGCGTTTACCCTGTAACACTGGTAATTTAGATAATACCTCTGTAAGGGTAGTTGACATAACTGCAGCCATCTCTTGCAGAGTAAAGGATTTAGAAGCACTAGAGGTACTTGGCGTCGCTTGTGTGGGTTGTGACACTTGGGGAGAATTGGATGGCATAGCCTGATTCTCTTCAGACTGAGAATCATCCTTAGGCACACTTTCTTTACCTAAAATATGCTTTTTACAGTGTAATGCCCTTTCAGTACAAGAGGTACACAATGTAAGAGGGGGTTCCACAATGGCTTCTAAACACATAGAAAAATGAAATTCCTCAATGTCAGACATGTTGAACAGACTAGCAATAACCACAATAGTCGTTAAACACTTTATTTATTGATTTAAACAATTTTTTAAAAGCATGTACTGCGCCTTTAAGAAATAAAAAAGCGCACAAATTTTCCAAAACTGCTTCAAAACGTTAATTTACCCTTTTAAATTAACTACACCCAATCAATGGCTCCAAAAATTATTGCACCCCAAGAGTAAGGGGAGAAATTAACCTCTAAAAGGTATTTATAGTCACAAATATGTTAGATTTGACAAAAATAACCTACCTGCCCCCAGGGCACTGCAAAATGACTCTGCAATGATCCGGTTAACAGAACACCAGTCTAGGCTCAACCAGAGCTAATGCCTGCTGCCTTCTCAGTCAGAGTAAAGTGCATGTCTGAGCGCGTGAAATTAAGCCCCGCCCATCACGTCCGATGAGCGTCTAGGCCTGAACAACCGCATGGTGAAGCGGTTCAGAGTATAAGCCATGCGGATCTAAAAAAACCCTAAGCACACTCAAAATGTGACCCAACGGTTTATAAACATAAAAATGTTAAGCATATTTCTGCCTCTCCCAGTGTCCTTTATAACGCGGTTATCCATTATAATGCTTGCCCACTATGTCATATAAAATAAAGTAAGCCTAGGTTACTCAATAATACCCTTTGTTTTACAGGTGTTCTGCTTACCCCTTCCCTTGCAGGGAAATAAACGTCAGCCAGTTCTGATATACCAAGTATCCTAAGAAATAAAGGGCTGCACATACCTCAGTGCTGCTTGTAGAATGAAACCGTTCTCCACACTGAAGATGTCTCTTGTATTACCTTCAGAAGTCTTGTGGGAACCAATATGGATCTTAGTTACAGCTGCTAAGATCATCAACCTCAGGACAGAAATCTTCTTCCATATCCCCCTGAGGAAAATAGTACTCACCGGTACCATTTAAAATAAAAAACTTCTTGATTGAAGAAACTAAAACTAACACCTCACTTTACCTCTTCCTAGTATAACACAGGCAAAGAGAATGACTGGGGTGGAGGGGAAGGGAGGAGCTATATATACAGCTCTGCTGTTGTGCTCTTTGCCACTTCCTGTTAGCAGGAGGATAATATCCCACAAGGATGAAATCCTTGGACTCGTCGTATCTTGTAGAAGAAATGTGTGTTTAGGGACTTCTGGTGAAACATTTGGAAGGGAAAACAAAAGCTGGCCCTGTATCAATGGATATTATCAGGAAATATATTATTATTTGTGTACATTTGTGGGGGTCCTGAAGGCTTCTACAATATTAATCTGCAGCCCTCATGTGTTAGGAAGTTGACCATCCCTGCTTTAGATAATATTCTTATAGACAGAAATATTTCACAGTATTGCTTTGAGGGGCACTTCATGCTATTTAAACAGTATGGGGATGAGAAAGACTAGATTGGCTGGCTTTAGTGTGTGGATGTCAAAGTTTATTTGCAGACAGTGTGTCGTCTATCAACAGCAACTCGGCAAGATTAAAAATGCACACACACATTGTACACATTACAAAGACCAGTGCTAAGCAACAAACAACACATGTAGTCCTCAAAAGAGCCATTTCTTTTCATCCTTTCATAGGACCACAGGAAAAAAAAAAAGTTTCTAGACCCAATGGGCTAGAGAAAGATAGTGAATAGAGAGAGGATGGAGGACCTCTGTTCTACAGAGTAAAATGGGATTTTTTATTTTATTTATTTTTTTTGGTATAAAAATGTGTCATTCTTTCCTGCCCCAGAGGAGCAGACGAGGGCTGCCAGAGAAATGTCCATTTGCCTGACATAAATCCTCTATAAAAGCATCTTAAATTCTTGAATCCTGTAGTGTAGGAAGAAAGGAAATCATATAATTTAACACAGTTTAGCCAGGAACCTTTCACTTGAAAGGAAAAGTGGCCTGTATTCATTAAAGCTGAGATTGTTTGCTGGAACCGCAATGTCAGCCACTGGCAACTTCTGTATAGCAAGTGGCATCATCACTAACCATGTGTTGTTGTCTGTGTTTTCATAGAATCATAGAATGTGTTGTTTGCATACAAAGAGAGAAGCGCTCTACCAGGAACGAACAACAGCTCAGTGGCTTGTTCTATGGCGATTTACCACCCGGAAGCAGCCTCTTTTAGACCAGGGTGCTTTTCACAGAAGAAAACTTTCCTGAAGTATATCAGTCTGATCCCGCCAAGTAAGGTCAGTCCAGCCCCGAAATACCAGGCAATTCTCCTCTGAACAAGGAACATGACAACCCCAGACGATCGTTTCGGCCTCCTATGGGCCTCGTCAGTGAGGTGCAGCCACATTCCTCTAAGCACACTGGGCAAGGAGTCCACGTCTAGTTTCCCCCATCACCCATAGGGAGACTTCCCCAGGGTCATAATAATTTGCATACAAAGAGAGAAGCGCTCTACCAGGAACGAACAACAGCTCAGTGGCTTGTTCTATGGCGATTTACCACCCGGAAGCAGCCTCTTTTAGACCAGGGTGCTTTTCACAGAAGAAAACTTTCCTGAAGTATATCAGTCTGATCCCGCCAAGTAAGGTCAGTCCAGCCCCGAAATACCAGGCAATTCTCCTCTGAACAAGGAACATGACAACCCCAGACGATCGTTTCGGCCTCCTATGGGCCTCGTCAGTGAGGTGCAGCCACATTCCTCTAAGCACACTGGGCAAGGAGTCCACGTCTGGTTTCCCCCATCACCCATAGGGAGACTTCCCCAGGGTCATAATAATTTGCATACAAAGAGAGAAGCGCTCTACCAGGAACGAACAACAGCTCAGTGGCTTGTTCTATGGCGATTTACCACCCGGAAGCAGCCTCTTTTAGACCAGGGTGCTTTTCACAGAAGAAAACTTTCCTGAAGTATATCAGTCTGATCCCGCCAAGTAAGGTCAGTCCAGCCCCGAAATACCAGGCAATTCTCCTCTGAACAAGGAACATGACAACCCCAGACGATTGTTTCGGCCTCCTATGGGCCTCGTCAGTGAGGTGCAGCCACATTCCTCTAAGCACACTGGGCAAGGAGTCCACGTCTGGTTTCCCCCATCACCCATAGGGAGACTTCCCCAGGGTCATAATAATTTGCATACAAAGAGAGAAGCGCTCTACCAGGAACGAACAACAGCTCAGTGGCTTGTTCTATGGCGATTTACCACCCGGAAGCAGCCTCTTTTAGACCAGGGTGCTTTTCACAGAAGAAAACTTTCCTGAAGTATATCAGTCTGATCCCGCCAAGTAAGGTCAATCCAGCCCCGAAATACCAGGCAATTCTCCAGGAAAGTTCTTCTCTGTGAAAGGCACATGTTGAGCAAAAAGAGGCTGCTTCTTGGGTGGTAACTAGCCATAGAGCAAGCTATTTTGCTTTTGTTCGTTCCCAGGTTGAGCGCTTCTCTCTTTTTATTTATGCAAATTATGACATTTTGGGAAGTCTCCCTAAGTGTGATGCGGGAATCCAGACGTGGACCCATTGCTCAGTGTGCCTAGAGGGATATGGCTGCACCTCACTGACGAGGCCCACAATAGGCCGAAACGTACGTCTGGGGTTTTGCTGTTTCTCTCGTTCAGAGAGGGATTGCCTGGTATTTCGGGGCTGGACTGTACTGTGAAGTCAGGATCAGACTGATATGCTTCAGGAAAGTTCTTCTCTGTGAAAGGCACATGTTGAGCAAAAAGAGGCTGCTTCTTGGGTGGTAACTAGCCATAGAGCAAGCTATTATGCTTTTGTTCGTTCCCAGGTTGAGCGCTTCTCTCTTTTTATTTATGCAAATTATGACATTTTGGGAAGTCTCCCTAAGTGTGATGCGGGAATCCAGACGTGGACCCGTTGCTCAGTGTGCCTAGAGGGATATGGCTGCACCTCACTGACGAGGCCCACAATAGACCGAAACGTACGTCTGGGGTTTTGCTGTTTCTCTCGTTCAGAGAGGGATTTCCTGGTATTTCTGGGCTGGACTGTACTGTGAAGTCAGGATCAGACTGATATGCTGCAGGAAAGTTCTTCTCTGTGAAAGGCACATGTTGAGCAAAAAGAGGCTGCTTCTTGGGTGGTAACTAGCCATAGAGCAAGCTATTATGCTTTTGTTCGTTCCCAGGTTGAGCGCTTCTCTCTTTTTATTTATGCAAATTATGACATTTTGGGAAGTCTCCCTAAGTGTGATGCGGGAATCCAGACGTGGACCCGTTGCTCAGTGTGCCTAGAGGGATATGGCTGCACCTCACTGACGAGGCCCACAATAGGCCGAAACGTACGTCTGGGGTTTTGCTGTTTCTCTCGTTCAGAGAGGGATTGCCTGGTATTTCGGGGCTGGACTTTACTGTGAAGTCAGGATCAGACTGATATGCTTCAGGAAAGTTCTTCTCTGTGAAAAGCACATGTTGAGCAAAAAGAGGCTGCTTCTTGGGTGGTAACTAGCCATAGAGCAAGCTATTATGCTTTTGTTCGTTCCCAGGTTGAGCGCTTCTCTCTTTTTATTTATGCAAATTATGACATTTTGGGAAGTCTCCCTAAGTGTGATGCGGGAATCCAGACGTGGACCCGTTGCTCAGTGTGCCTAGAGGGATATGGCTGCACCTCACTGACGAGGCCCACAATAGGCCGAAACGTACGTCTGGGGTTTTGCTGTTTCTCTCGTTCAGAGAGGGATTGCCTGGTATTTCGGGGCTGGACTGTACTGTGAAGTCAGGATCAGACTGATATGCTTCAGGAAAGTTCTTCTCTGTGAAAGGCACATGTTGAGCAAAAAGAGGCTGCTTCTTGGGTGGTAACTAGCCATAGAGCATGCTATTTTGCTTTTGTTCGTTCCCAGATTGAGCGCTTCTCTCTTTTTATTTATAGAATGTGTTGTTGTCTGCATTTTCATATTTAATTTCTCATAAAAGAGTTACGGTCTTCTGCTAGCTGGTTGAAGATACTTGCAATGAAAAATAATTCCAAATTTTTAACACAAGTATTGTTTATCTTTTTAGTGTACCATCAGAGAATGCATGTTTTCTACAGTTCCTTTCATCAGATCACCAAAGACATTTTCAAAAGTGAACTACAAAGCTCTCAAAAGACAAGTGAGGGAACAATAGTTTATAAACTATAATAACAATTACTGTCTATGGCATTAAAACTTACTTTTTGTGTGGTGTCCAAACTCTCATCGAGTGGGGTGATTATCTTTATATTTGACACTTTGACTTCACCAGTTGCTGATCCCCTTTGGCAATTAAGGGAGTTGTTATCTGTCTGTTCCAGCAGCACTAGCACATCTCCACGCTGCAGAATAGCAAAGCACCATTATATGATACGATAACCTTTTAGCGGAGTCAGAACAGTCACACATAAAATCAAATAACATGGAGGATTGTCTTACCTTGCAGGATAGTTCTCCAGGGTTTTTGGACACAACATCTTTTTCAGCAATCCCATGAGGCACAGGCAACTAGGAAATAAACCAGTAAGTTTTATTTTTATTTAGTAATTAAAAACACAAAAATTATATTTTAGTATAGCATATTCATTTGTAATATATGGATTCCAAAATAGCTGTCTAAATGAAATAAAACTTGCATCAAGAAATGAAGGGAATACCCCGAGCAACTTACTGAATATTCAAGCCAACACTTTTCTTTAAAGAATTTCATGAAGGCCACTCCTCAAAAACTGCAGTTTTAGGTCTCTTAGTCCTGACAAGGAGTAGAGTCTGACACATTTTAAGACTCATGAGCCCTAACTTTTGGGTTATTCTATATTACTGTTTTTCAAACCTGTCTTCAAGCCTCCCTAACAGGCCTGATTTTTAAGATTACCTTGGGTGAGAGCAGGTAAAATAACCATGTTTACTAATGAGCTGATTATTTCACCTGTGAACATTTTATTATTCCTGTTTTATGTCCCTTGTTATAGAGTAAATAGTGTAGTAGATATACATTTTTTTTAAATTAAAATAATAATTTACTTGCAATTAAATGATATATCATTAAATTGGTTCTGCTCTTACTGATCAGACAGATCTCAATCTGTGTCTATTTCGAACAATGTCGAACAAAGTAATGTGTGGTGTGCCCCAGGGTTCCATTTTAGGGTCCTTGTTCTCAAATGATCTTCCCTTAGTTTGCAAAACCTCAACTGTACACATGTATGCATATGACACTATAATGTATGCAACAAAACCAAACATATCACAACTTGAGGCTGTGTTGCAGCAGGATTTGTTAGAGGTCGAAAGATGTATCTGTAAAAATAAATGATTTCTAAACACTGACAAAACAGTGACCATGGTTTTTAGGACTAATCAAAAATGAAAAAAAAAATTAAAACGCAGAGTTAAAAGTAATTAAATTAACACACTGTAGGCTGGTTCCTGTCAAATCCTATAAAGTATCCCGGTATTTGGCTTGATCCCAACCTGTCGTTTGGACCTCATTATGAAAAACTAATGTCCAAACTGTACAGCCCTTTTTAGAAATAAATTCTGTCTAAATCTTGAGGTTCAGGATGATGCATATGGGTCTGCACCTTGGATCTATCTCAGTAAACTTGCAACTCTCATGCTGATTTTGTCCTGCAATGTGATTACAAAACTCATCATTGTGCTATGTTAAAAGAACTAAACTGGCTCTTGCTTAACTCTAGACATTTCTTCACCTCCCTGCCTTGTGTATAACCACTTTCTCCTGCGCTACCTGAGTAGTATGCTCACCCCTGCTTCCCATCCCCCCTATAACATAAGGTTCTCTTCTTCCACTCTGCTCTATTCCCAATTAGAACAAGGAAGCTAATGGGTTGGCATTCTCATTCAGAGCTCCTCAACTGTGGAATAACCTCACGGAAATCACCAAATCCTCCAGCAACCTGAGGTCCTTAAAAAGAAAAATGTCTCTATCTTTACAAACAAATCAATCCTGTAAAGACCTTCCTTGTGTCTGTGTATAAATATAACTATTTGTACAAATATGTAATGCATTGCTGGTATATCCCAGGACATATACGAAAATGAGAGAAATCTCAAAGTATTTTTCCTGGTAAAACATTTTATAAATAAGCGTAATGTCTCAACAAGAATACACTTAAATTATTAGAGTGTTCTAATAACATTTTTTAAAAAGTGTACAAACTGTAATCTCACCATGTATTTATTATACAGAGGATGTCCAGGTTTAGGTCGGGGAGGTAGCTCTGGTTGTGGTCTTTTTAGGACTTGACTTTTTGATCTGTTTAATACAGACACATTCTGTTTTGTACTCAAACTTATGTCGGATGATGCTCGAGGAAAGGCAACACGTGATGCACCAGTCTTTGACACTTTTGGTGGAGGTGGCCTTCCAGGGGGCCCCTTAGTTGCCGGAACTTGTGTTTCCATTACTTTCACACCAATAGGCCTATGTGGTATAAATGCAACAGTAATTAAAACAGTGTGCAATTTCATTACTTAAACCCAACATATTTATGAAAACAACATTGTTTTTGCTTTAACAAACCTAAAATACAAATGAATTATTAAAGAAAATAGACTAAAAAAATGAATACAGCTTGCAATCTAGTTTTTCTATATTACTAGAAATCATCAGTTGATCACTAAGAAAAACATGTTATTTCTAGGGATAAGAAAACGCTTAGAAAATAAGATTTATAAGGTAAAATAAATGTTCACTGGACATTTGTGTTTCTTTAATTGTATGTTTCTAGAAAATAAATGTATCATCATCTTCGGATGCTAAACTTGATATGAGGCACTGGAAAAAAATGTTTTGGGCTCAATGTACTAAGCAGAAGAAGCTGCTTTTGAGCCCTTGTGGGGCAGGTTAGCACTTGCGAGCCTACATCCTGCTTGTTCAGGGTGATTGACAGGCCCTTCTCAGAAGTTTGATAAAAAGCAGTACAGACAGGTTGTCAAATTGAGACTAACATTCAACATAAGGGGGAAAACATAAAACAAAATATAGCATGAATCTCATAGAATTAACACTAAGTAAAGAAGAACCAATATTTAAATCCAATGATACATTCACAGCTATATTCCATTACTTGTGCCGAGTTGGAATATTCAATATATCAAAATTCAATTGAACCTACAAATCTTTGGCAAACATTAGAAATTCTATTAAAATGAACCAATGTAGCAAACATTCAATGTTTAAAGTAAATATTGTGAAATATTCACTCATGTCTATTGATAACAGAAGAAAAAAAATAAACAGAATATAAACAAACATGATTGGCCATGTGTTTCCCATTTGCTGTTAAATATCTTCATGTTCTTTTTTTAAGATAAAAATAACAGCAAAAGATTAAACATAACAAAAGAAATAGCCAGATTGTGTGGGCTACTTCACAATAACATTCTTCACATACTTACCATGAAATCCCTCCAACTATTTAACATCACATGCTTTATGATTATTACATTATTAGTTACGTTGGTGTTACAAACGGAAGAGGACCAGATAGAAACCTACTGATGTGGTGATCTTACAAGTCATGGGTTGGAGGATCCGAACACTAGATTGCCTGCTTGATATAAATGCTCAACAATTCTCAGTAGGTTAAGATCTCTTTATACACTGTAGTCAATATCCTCCTTACAATATGGTTCTATCTCAGCAGTTACATCTGGCCTTAGATAAACTATGAAATGCAGTGCAAGGAAGCGTCCTATAGATCATTTTACACTATATGAAAATACAGAAAATATCTGGGTCCGATCAATGAAAATTCATAGTTGTGTAAAACAAATTAACAAACAAAACCTGTTTATTTTTTATGCTTAGACCTGACACTAATCTCTTGGCATTCAAACAACATACTAGACAAAAACATTAGGGTGCTGGTACAAATCTGCTGCCGCCACTCTCCTCCCCATGATTTGTGTGTATCGTCCTTAGGGTACACATTTATAAATCTAAGAAATATACCTTGCAGTACGTTTCCCATTCATAAATTATTCAAATTGTGAAGAATATAAAAAAAAAACCCTTCATTCTATTATAATAAATAAAAGTTAAAGGGACATCCTAATGCAATTTAGGATAAACAACGTAAGGTCTGGGAACACCCAACCTATAGACATATGCTCCACAGTTCACATGCAGTGTTGTAATGCGAGAATTTTTACAAACACAACTGCTATGAATTTCAAGTTGCACTAGGAAGTCTAAAAGAGCTATTGTGTTATGTATACAGTATATACAATATAGGGTGAGTTAAGATGGATTCTAAATCATATTTTATTGCTCTGATTGGTATTTAAATATTAAAAACTTTGGCCTCCAATTTATTAAGGTGCAATCAGATACAATTGGCAGCCAGGAAATCTGACTGCATCCAGAGCAAGTATTACGCAAGAAAAAACAGTGCGCTTCCCCTCCCCCTGCTCACGTGTAACCAACTGTGCGAAGGCAGGGATTTTCAATCATCCCAGACAAATCATACTAGGCTGATTTAAAAGGACATTAAACACTTTGAGATTTTCATATAAATGCTTAAAGGGACATAAAACAAGTTGGGATAGAGACAAAATAATATAATATGTACTTTAATTACTTAACCTGCAAATTTATACTGCAGTGCCTCGCCATTAACCCTTTCTTTTTAGTTTCTGAATTGTAAAGCTCTAACTCCCCCCACACAATTCCTTTTATGGCTTTATCGATATCTATGGTTGCTTTTGGTAGAAAACAAAAGTGAATAGGGATTATCTGCTGGAGCATGCCTAGAAGCTGTAAACTCATTGAAATACAATGCCTGTGTCTAAATACCGATAGGGGGGTGGAGTTGTCTGCCCCATGTAATTCATTTTGCTTATTTTTTTCAATTATTTTAAAATACTTGCCAGCAATTTTTTAAAAAAATTTTTATGCAAACAATTTTTAATTAATTAGCCCTTTTAGGATATGCACAGATCTCAACATGTTTTATGGCACTTTAATTATGCAGTAAAACAACTTGTTATATACTTTTATTACTGATTGTGCGCCCTGTTCCTATAATATATGTCTGAAAATTAAGAATTTTCCAATTCTGACAACTGGAAGAGCATATGGCAGGCTTCAACAAAGCTAACATTGCCACATATCTGTCCATAAATATTTCAGATTAACACATCAGAACCTGAAAAACATTGGATAATAACCGATCGCCTTGTCTACTCCAGCAAAAAGTTCTGATTGGCTCCTTAAAATAAGGAACGTGTTGGGTGGAGTTTGGCTTTTGAAAAGCAATTGTGACAAACACGATATTAATATAGTCGTTTTACAAGAACATCTATGGCTTTTGATGAAAAGGAGCAAAATAAATATTGCAAGTACAGTATAGGATGGCACAAACTGAACGGTATACAAGGACTTAGGGTAGTTATACAAACCTAGTTGGTAATACAGGTTTGGACCGGGTGTCTTCTGTACATTCTGACTGCTCCCATTCCTGCAGCAGAAAAAGTCAGTCATTTAAGTTATGTTCCAATATAATAGATGGTCAATATGATTAATTTATGTGCACAAAATAATAAAAAGTACTGAAAAGGAAAAATACAACTTACAACTTTGTACACATTACATTTATAACTATTAAATGGACATAAAACACAAACATTTTATTTAATGATTCAGATAGAACATACAATCTTAAACAACGTTCTACTTCTAGTATCAAATTGTCTTCATTCTCTTGGTATCCTTTGTTGAAGGCAATGTACTACTTGTAGCTAGCTGAGCTAGCTCAGGTGAGCCAATCAAAAGAGGCTCCAGCAGTGCATTGCTACTTCTGAGCCTAACTAGGTATACTTTTCAACAAAGGATACCAAGAAAATACAAGTTAATTTGAAAGTTGTTTAAAGTTGCATGCTCGGTCTCATTCTTTAAAAGAAAAAAAAAAAAGAAAAAGAGGTTTATGTCCCTTTAAGCATTGCAAAACAAATATTTTAAAATCATTTAACATTTAGCACAAAATGTTTAGCAAATCAAGAGTAGCTCAGGGATAAACAGCCTGGTGGAACCCATGTTTTTTTTAGTTTTTTTATTTAGCTAATTATGAACAGATATAACTGATCTTGTCCTATGAGCTAACCAATAACTGTGTACAATGTTTCAGGCTCAGATAACATTTCCCTAAACTCATGTATGATGGAGACAGTCCAGCTTTATTTTGGAGGAAGTGGGGCAGACACCTTTATCAGAGGTATTCTACAAATAAAGCAGACAAAATAAATAAAGTACATTGCAATTTTGTTTTATTTTCTTTATTTAAAAAAAGTAATTATTTTTAACTTGTTTTTGGAATTGTAGTTAATTTATGTCACTTTATAAACGATATGTGTAAGAGACCAGACAAAAATGCTTTAAAGTGACAATAGTGGTCACCAAATATGACAACAGGCCTTTAATAAACAGAAAAGGGTGTATATCTGTAGAATTCATGTTTGATACAGATCTCCATAAAAAATAACTGTATTCGTTAGAAGGGACAGTGCACATGGACAAAAAACACATAACAGAATAATAATAGAAAAATAAAAACAAAAAATACATAACAGAATAATAATAATAATAGAAAAATTAAAAAAACAGGTTTGTGAATAAATTAAAAAAATGGTTAGACTTTCATTTCAAAACGGCTAAATATAAATCTCTTTAAATCTTAGCCGACTCTTGATGAAAGAATAAAGTATCTATATCATGCATGCTAGTTTAAACTTCTCACAATAGGCTTTAAATCATACTTTTTTGCCAGCAGGACGGGACTTTGCACTAGTTTTTTCAAACAAGCTTCCAACTGGTTTTTCGGCAGGAAGTGGAGGGGGGATCTGTAGTTCTTCAGAAGCTGAAAAGGTGGATTGAAATTACAAGGGGTTAAAAGAAGGACGAACACTTCCTAAAACATCAAATGATTTGTCAGTATGGGGTGATACTTAATTGTTTTACATATACAAAATATATTTATGTTTGTTAATTCTTCCCAGCTTGAATATTCTTTAATTATATGTTTACTGCAAGCTGGAAATCAAACCTTGATCATTCAGAATTTCCAGTATGTCTTTATTTTTTGTTGTGATGTTATATGGAGGTAGCATGCTTCCCATTCCCAAATCCCCATGTGCAGTGTGCTGTAAATCAAAGGGGGAAAATGAGAGCAGTCAAAAATACATGACTGGCAGATCCAGCGTTGCTGTCGTCCCTTTGCCAAGTTCCACATTCAACAGCAGTGGAATTCAGTAACAGTGCTACTGCACTTCTAAAGTGTGGAATGGGATGTAGAACCAGGGGTCTTAGGTATGTTTTTGGTATGAAACTGACAAAGGTCTGATCTTAGGTATCATTTGGATATAAAAGTGACAAAGGTCTGACCTGAGTTATGATTTGGTAAAGTGACACAAAGGTCTGATTTGAAGCATGATTTGGGTATAGGACTGACACAAAGGTCTGATCAGAGAAATTATTTGAGTATGGGACTGACAAGGTCAGATCAGGCAATGGGCCTCACACAAGGGTCCGATCAGTGTTTGGATTTGAGTATGAGACTAAAACAAGGGTCTGATCAGTGTTTGGATTTGAGTATAGGACTTATACCAGGGTCTAATAAGTTGTTAGATTTGAGTATTGGAATAAAACAAGGGTCTGATCAGTGGTCAGATTTGGGTATCGGACTGAAATAAGGGTCTGATCTGAGGTATAATTTGGGTATTGAACTGACACATAGGCCTGATCTGAGGTATGATTTGATCATGGGACTAAAACAAGGGTTTGATCAGTGGTTGGATTTGGGTATGGGACTAAAAGGGGCCTGATCATTAGTCAGATTTGGGTACGGGACTGAGGAAACGGTCTGATTTGACATAGAATTTGGGTATGGTACTATCTTTTACTGTTTGCTATACATATTTTTTCCCGTTTGTGGGAACGGGGTTGTATATGTGCAAGGGTCCCTACCAGCGCAACATTTAACCTATTCTCCTCAATAATTTGGGTACGGGACTGACACAAAGGTATGATTGGAGTATTGGACTAAAACAAGGGTCTGATCAGTGGTTGATTTGGGTATGGGATTAAAAGGGCTCTGATCATTTGTGAGATTTGGGTATGGGACTGAAAGTAAACAAAGGTCTGATATGAGATATTATTATTTGAGTATGGGACTGACACAAAGGTCTGATATGAGGTATTATTTGAGTATGAGACTGACACAAAGGGCTGATTTGAGGTATTATTTTAGTATGGGACTGACACAAAGGTCTGATATGAGGTATTATTTGAGTATGAGACTGACACAAAGGGCTGATTTGAGGTATTATTTTAGTATGGGACTGACACAAAGGTCTGGTATGAGGTATTATTTGAGTATGGGACTGACACAAAGGTCTGATTTGAGGTATTATTTGTGTATGGGACTGACACAAAGGTCTGATATGAGGTATTATTTGAGTATGGGACTGACACAAAGGTCTGATATGAGGTATTATTTGAGTATGGGACTGACACAAAGGTCTGATATGAGGTATTATTTGAGTATGGGACTGACACAAATGTCTGATTTGAGGTATTATTTGAGTATGGGACTGACACAAAGGTCTGATATGAGGTATTATTATTTGAGTATGGGACTGACACAAATGTCTGATTTGAGGTATTATTTGAGTATGGGACTGACACAAAGGTCTGATATGAGGTATTATTATTTGAGTATGGGACTGACACAAATGTCTGATTTGAGGTATTATTTGAGTATGGGACTGACACAAAGGTCTGATTTGAGGTATTATTTGATTATGGGACTGACACAAAGGTCTGATATGAGGTATTATTATTTGAGTATGGGACTGACACAAGGGTCTGATTTGAGGTATTATTTGATTATGGGACTGACACAAAGGTCTGATATGAGGTATTATTATTTGAGTATGGGACTGACACAAAGGTCTGATTTGAGGTATTATTTATTTGAGTATGGAACTGACACAAAGGTCTGATTTGAGGTATTATTTGAGTATGGGACTGACACAAAGGTCTGATATGAGGTATTATTATTTGAGTATGGGACTGACACAAAGGTCTGATATGAGGTATTATTATTTGAGTATGGGACTGACACAAAGGTCTGATTTGAGGTATTATTTGATTATGGGACTGACACAAAGGTCTGATATGAGGTATTATTATTTGAGTATGGGAATGACACAAAGGTCTGATTTGAGGTATTATTTGAGTATGGGACTGACACAAAGGTCTGATATGAGGTATTATTATTTGAGTATGGGACTGACACAAAGGTCTGATTTGAGGTATTATTTGATTATGGGACTGACACAAAGGTCTGATATGAGGTATTATTATTTGAGTATGGGACTGACAAAAAGGGCTAATTTGAGGTATTATTATTTGAGTATGGGACTGACACAAAGGGCTGATTTGAGGTATTATTATTTGAGTATGGGACTGACACAAAGGGCTGATTTGAGGTATTATTTGTGTATAGGACTGACACAAAGGTCTGATATGAGGTATTATTTATTTGAGTATGGGACTGACACAAAGGTCTGATATGAGGTATTATTATTTGAGTATGGGACTGACACAAAGGTCTGATATGAGGTATTATTTGAGTATGGGACAGACACAAGGGTAGGATTCAGCAGTAGGCTTTGGGTATGGGACTAATACAGTGGTCTAAGGGCCTGATGTGGGTATGGTGCCGACACAGGACTTGCAGGTCCAGAAGTCTGATCTGAGGTCTGATACATAAAGATTTAACTATGAGGCAGAGATAATAAAATGGATACTGAGAAAAGCCATCTCAGATGATGTATTGCTGTGATTTTTCAGTGCCTAAACGATGCAGTTAATATTCAGTGTTTACTGTAAATACCCTGCTGCTATCTGCTGTATATTCAAAACTATAAAACGCTACATTTACTAAAGCACCATCAGAATAATTATAGGCTAAGTTAGGACACTTAGTTTTGTAAACTGTTTTAAGGTTTATTTAAAAAAAACAATTATCCTGTTACACAAATGCATTACTCATAAGTGTCAGAATGGTGCTGCTCACAATCCCAAAACAAACAAAGAGGGCGATTGCGCAATGCTCACATTTTGTTAGTTTGCCTGAGATTCGGATGATTGTGGGTTTTCTCAGAGGAGCAGAGTTTGTTGGCAACTCCTTCTCTGTCTCATCCTTGGAAAACAGCTGGAAGGGATCTACAAAAAAAGAAAATTGTTTTTGTTTCACATTTTTATCATTCAACTCAAAATAACTACTTCAGACCCATAGACGAAAAGGAGCTGCAACAAAATGCAAAAGAAAGCATTCCTGGCCTGGTTCATACAAAAAGATCCTTATATAATATTAAAGGAACTCTTTAAACTCTGATATTATTAACCTAGTAGCTAACCTCTAACTGTCCCCAGCAGAGGAGAAAAGATAACAGGATTTTAAACAAACAGAAACCGAGTTTATACATAACATGGTGACACCTGGTACTTTATGGAGACTAAAAACTTGACACTTATTTCTTCAATATTTAAATTAGCATATTAAAAAACAAACAAAAAAACCCAAAACATTCCTATATATATAGATAGATAGATAGATAGATAGATATATATAGTATGCTGAAGCTAATCAGATATGTATTTAGTGTTTAACAAACAAAATATCCAAACAATACAGAAATGTATCTTATGCAAGCCACAAAAATGTCCTCTGTTATGTATGTGCACACACTCTTTGTTGGTGGTCAAAAAATAATAAAATACTGAATGACCAATTACTTCTGCTGGAAACTTACAATCTCAAATGGTTTACTATCCTTTTAATATAAAATGTTTTAAATTGTGCATAGTAAAACATCTTTGCAAAACATTTTCATTATTTTTGCCCAATTTTCATGTAATCAAATTCTTTGGATTTAAAGGGTTATAAAAATAGTCTTTCGGGGGGGCGGAGCTAGCCGCAGACAAGTATGGCAGCAAACTATTAGAGCTCCGTGATAAGAACAGCAAAAAGAGGACAAAACACAGGAGTTGATGCCCTAAAACTACCATAAAATATGGCTGAAGCCTACTGATCACATTTATAGTGGGGTTAGTGAGGTGGGGGATGGTAATTGTGTCGGAAGCTGACATCGCTGCTTTGGGCCTACACGACCCTTATCCAGAAGACCGCATGGTGCGGACCTCTAGCAAGCACGCTATAAAGTGATCACTAAGACTTTGAGGCATCCCCCGCCTCCCCCCTCCACTCAACTATTACAGGGTCCTGTGAGCGAGACATGGAGGTCACACTGCTTTCACTTATCAAAGGCCTAAGTGACAGAACGGATGCTCACTTCACCCAGCTATCACAGCAGATTCGTGAACCCAGCAGTACACAAGAAAGCAGCTGCAGTTCTCGTGTAGGCGACTTGCTGTCCCACACGTCGCCCATCGAGCCCTCTGCACTCTATAACACTAAAGCGGTCCGGATTTGGACACAGGAGGATTCTTCGCTGACCAGCAGTAAGAACCTCGCTCCTATTACATCGAGAGTACAAGAGGGTGAGAGTGAGGAGGATCGCAGCATAAGCTGGTGGCGGTCTGTGACCCTAAGCCGACTACCTACATCAGGTGGGAAGATTCTACTTCTGAAGACTAGACAGTCTCTGTATGAGTTAGAGCAGCCAGACCGCCCACGGCCGGTTCAGCTTTACACTATCAAGACCTCTCCCTCAGAAACGCCAGATACTGGCTTCCATATGAGTCATTGCTCAGAAAGGCCATCTAAAGACGCGGAAAGGTCTCCATCTAACCTCCTACAGTCAGACACAAGTGCAAGCCATAACGTCTTACTCGGCAGTATTGAGCCGATGCCGGACCTCCTGGAGATGTGGCCAGTCGAGAAGAGGTCCCGGTCAGGCTTTCTCTTGATCCACTCTGAAATCTCTCTGCCGAGTACAGCTGAGAGTTGGTCCGTGGGTGAGCCGCCGGTGTCCTTATGTGTTTTGCCACCAACTGCAGGACATTGCTTTTGGAATAGTCAGCATTCTAGAGATGAACCTATGTTGAATAAATTCCCATACCCCTACTTTCACAAGGCGATTGGCATCGGATAGAACAGCTCTGCAATTGGCCTATGTTCTGTTATCTAGGGACTCGCCTCTGCCAACCTTTTTATCATGGATACTGGGCTACGTCTCTAATATATCACAGTAATTAATGATAACATTACGATTTGATATTTTATTGTGATGAGCATTACGCTATTGGGGTAACCATAATTTTTTCAAATATCAGACTGTTTATACCCTACCTAGAGATTAACCAGATCCGTTAAACTAGTGACACACCAGACAACTTTGTTACTTACTACTTAAAATTTTGGTTTATGTATATAGCTCTACATATATGCTAAATATCATGTGAGCCTGACATCCACTATTTGCTTTTTGTTTTTTTGTTCTTTAGGGGAGGGGGGTTTGCGCATGTTGGGGTATGTGTGTGGGATACAAATCATTAGAGAACAGGTACTTTGGAGCAAGCCGATTGTACGGACTCTAAAATATGTTCATAGCAGAATGTAGATCTTAGATACAACAGAACCTTTATACTGAAACAGCTTAGGACTTAATATCCATGCCTGATCAAATTGTATGTGTTAGAAAGTTTTGTACTAACCATGTCTCACACTTGTTCAATATAACGGATACTGGTTAGATTTATTTACTTTTAATGTCAGAAAGGAACTGTGGGCTACATTCCTTTGCTTCTCTGCTATACACATCATAAGTATATTATGTTTACACTATATTTTTATGCACCATTATATTTTTATGCACCATTTATATGTACGCTGAAATGTGAAAATAATCCTGTCCAAGCGTCTCTATCAGCCCTATTTTCAGCCTATAAGGTTGTCCCAAACTCTGCTGGAGTCTGTAGGGTTGTGTATTAATTTTTAGCAAGCTATCCATTTTTGAGTCATCCTAGATGATGTTAAAAATATACCCTAGATGGCTGTCCTTCTTAGCCTCGCATACCGGTTATCTTTGCTCCATAGGTGGCTCAAATTATTCTAATCACTTTAGCAACCCATTACGTTGCCTTCTCCCCTATGCACCCCACGTAGCCTTCTCTAGACCTTACATGTTAAGTCTTACAGGTAGATTACTACATCTGGGTGGGCATAGTACTATGCATGTAGGCCGGTTCAAGTCATATACAATTATCATTACATATATACTGCTGGGTCTGCGGCCGGGACCTTGGAGTTACTTTATACATCGTATGCGACTTGATGTTGGTCACCATTAATAGTTTAATGTTTTAATTACTGCATATTATATAAGACACAACTCACAACGCCTAATAGACGCTGGAACTCCCCTATTGTATTTAGGGCTATTTTATTTATATCATATGTAACGGATAAGTCCTATTATATAACTTAAGATAACCCTGCTCTTCTTATTTACCCACATACAAAGTAAAGCATCCCATCTGGGACCCACTCTTCTTCTCTAACCATGTAATATGACCTACATTTATCCCCTCCACTTTACTATTCTGATATTCTAAATAGCTCCCCTCCCCAATTACTATGTATGCTATCATTTGTCTAATATCTCATAGTGTCCATATCCTAATACCCCTCTTGGAGAACAACTGATCCAGAATGTAATCTTGTTCATTCTATACACAAAAGCCCAGGGACTTTTATCAGGGTCCCACCTGAGTATACATATCAAGATAAGCCATCATGATAACAACCTGGGAAACTTGTTGGCTCCAATATAGCTTATGGCTCCGCCCCCCGCCCTCACCTATAGCTACTGTTCACCCTTACTGCAAGTGAACAAATAAGCGGTGTTTATCCGCAATTGTTAATCTACTGTTATAAGTTTTTCTTATATCCCTTTTTTACCTATATAGAACCCAAATACCTCTTTATGTCATATTTAGTCTACCATACCATAGGATGTACAAGTTGTTATGGATATTTCAATTGTGAATGTTTTTTTTCCTCCCCTTTCTGTGATATAACATAGGAAACAAAATGAAAAAGAGGTAATGCCAGAATGTGTTTACTTCATGTTATGCTAGAGGTTAATGGCTTGACAAAGCTTCAGAGGTGACGTGTTTCAATCCTATGTAAAATGTTTATTGTATGTTACCCTTGTATATCTGGTATTCCTCAATAAAAAACTTTGATTATTAAAAAAAAAATAGTCTTTCATTGTTGTAATAAAAAAACAACAAAAAAACTAAGCAGTTGGTTATATTGAGAAGAAAATTGTTGCAATGTGTATTATTCATCCTTTTAAAAAGGATTTTTCCATTTGACCTTTTTATTTCATTTTTATTTTACCTTTATTTGTAAAGAGTCCATTACTTCCTACCAATGCCCCACAAGAGGGCTTTAGTCTCTACAAGAAGGCAAAGGAATAGCTTTTCTTTAATGAGTTTGATGTGGTTGCTAGGAGACACCTGCTCTAGCTGCGGCAGGGCCAGGCTATTGTGGGTGTGGCAGGTGCATCAAGTGACAGACGGCAGGTCAGGCAGAGTTGTAGAAACATACATAGTTACTTGATAATTGCATGGCAAGCTGATCTGCCATTGCTGCCTGCCTGAGTACACCAGACTGATGTCACACAAACCACCAATGTAGTACAGCCTCTGCCCCTCTAGCCTCCCCCTTCTTTCACACACACAGACCCTTCTGGGAAGGAGGATGGTGGGAGGCGAATGTGTAAACTCTTTTTTGAGCCCTTTACAAGGTTTTGCAAATTAAAAACAGTTTACATATACACCTCTTGAGAAGCCTAGTGGAATCCTTTGTCCTTAGCTCTCCTTAGCTGTGACAGATTAGGGAGACATGTAGAGCATTACGACTTACATGGTCAGCATGTTGGTACCAGTTTTCTTGAAAGACGACAAATAAATGGTGTTTTTAGCATTACCTAACCCCTGAGTGCAAGAGTTTTTTTTTCTCAATTCATAGATGTAAATGAGCCAGTGCTAAAACCTAACCAATCACTTTGTAGAATGTTGCAGGCTTAATTGAATTTCGCCATACCATACCCTATGATGGAGGCTTTACAACAAGGAAACAAAACAAGCACGCTTTTAGAGATATTTTACATCAAAATCGGGTATAAAAATATTGCAGTTTTATTTTTCTTAAAGGAACATAACAGTGCAAAAATAAAATGCTCTATAATGTTAGAGCATTTTATGATTGCACCATTGCTTGGATTATGTGCATAACTGCAAAACAGAAAGAGAAGCAGTCTGCCAGGAAGGAACAGCAGCATCAATAGCTTGTTCTATGGCCTGGTTGCTACCTGGGAGTAGCTTCTTTCTGCCCAATTGTGCTTTTCACAGAGGAAAACTTTCCTGTAGTATATCAGTCTGATCCCGCCGACATGGTCAGTCCAACCCCCCCATACCAGGCAATCTCCTCTGAACAAGGAACATGGCAACCCCAGACGATTGTTTCGGCCTTCTGTAGGCCTCGTCAGTGAGGTGCAGCCATATCAGTTTTGCATATGTAAATATGACCCTAGGGATAGTCTCCCTATGGGTGATGGGGGGAAACCAGACGTGGACTTCTTGCCCAATGTGCTTAGAAGAATATGGCTGCACCTCACTGACGAGGCCCAGAGTAGGCAGAAACGATCATCTGGGGTTGCCGTTTTCCTTGTTCAGAGGAGAATTGCCTGGTATTTTGGGGCTGAACTGACCATGTCCGTGGCATCAGACTGATATAATACAGGAAAGTTTTCCTCTGTGAAAAACACAATTAGGCAGAAAGAAGCTACTTCCAGGTGGTAACCGGGCCATAGAACAAGCTATTGAAGCTGCTGTTCGTTCCTGGCAGACTGCTTCTCTTTCTGTTTTGATTATGTGTATAACCCCTACAAAGAAATTATCACAAAGTCAGAGCAGCAATGCACTACTGGGAGCTAGCTGAATAAATTGATGAGCCAATGACAAGGAACAAATGTGTTAGCACCAATCACCAGCTAGCTACCTGTACTGCATTGTTGCTGTAGATTATATTAATTTCATCAGAGGATACCAAGAGAACAAACTAAATTTGATAATAGAAATGAATTGAAAAAAAAAGTCTAAAAATTACAAAAACTATCCGTCACGGATACCAGACAGCTAAGGCTACCCCCAAACCCCCCTACAACCTCACCCCTTTTGTTTCTCAGTGGTTTTGGGCTCCTCAGAGCAACCACAATCTCTGGAAGCTTTTGTTTGCTTGTTTTGTGGATAGCTGGTGTATGACCAGGAAAACCCTCCTAGGCTGGCCGGGCTTCTGGAACTCCCGGTCGGCCGCCTCACAACGGACACCCGCCTAACTCGTCTCAGGCTGGCTGGGCTCCTGGAACTCCCGGTCGGCCACAGGACAGCAGGACACCCGCTAACTTTACCCCTGGTCGCTCCAGCAGCCCTTTGCCCCAGCGCTCCACTCTTTTGGGGATTGGTAGCCCCTAGGGAGGACAAGGCCTGTGGCAATTATCAGAGGGGAGCTCCTTTGGGAACTGGGGGTTTTGGACACCCACAACCCCATAACTTCAACGGACTGTAACTCCGGTCCCCAGTAACAAATCATGCTTTTTGGACTGTGGCATCTGGGGACCGAGAGCTTTAAAATTTAAAAGGACAGTCATCCTCCCTCCCCGTAAACAGAACCCCTTCCCGGGAGAGGAGACAGTCTGTCTCTCTCCCCAGCGGCAGAGCCAGGATCCAGGAGAGGAGACAGTCGGTCTCTCTCCCCAGCAGCAGAGCCATCCCCTGGGAGAGGAGGTAGTCGTCCTCCCTCCCCATAAACAGAACCCCTTCCTGGGAGAGGAGACAGTCGAACTCTCTCCCCAGCGGCCGAATCCCTTTCTGGGAGAGGAGACATTTGGTCTCTCTCCCCAGCGGCAGCACAGTTTCCCATGGAGCGGAGGTAGCAGACCTCCCCAGCGGTAGATCTCCTTCTCGGGAGAAGAGACAGACGGACTCTCCCTTCAGTAGCTTGGCAGGGTCTCTACCCTTTTCTTGTCCCGGAGTATTTCTCACCGGGGGCAGGCGTTGCATTGGGCAAGGAGGATAAAAGCTTATGCAGTTGGTGCCACATGTTTGGGCACCCGAGCTTTGCCTACCACACCAAGGAGCAACCTCCCCCTCTGGTCTGGGGTGGGAATACAGCCGGGAAACCGGCACTAGCTTTGTTTGTGGGTGGGTCAGCTGGTTCTCAACAGAGTGTCACAGAGGGAGACAGTTTGGCCATGGAACTTAAGGACACTGGAACTTGTGGAACAGCAATTGTTTGGGAGCCGGCCTTAGCAAACTTGTTTGGGACTTTGCATTATGTGACTATAAACACCAGCAGGAACCCCCCAGGATGCCCAAAGCTCAAGAGATGGGATAACCTCTCCCAGCAACCGACAAGTGGAGGGCCACCGTTGGACAGCCCCAGGCCGACCCGTTAAGGGTCTAGCCGGGTCTGCCGAACTGGAGGGGGGGAGATGTCACGGATACCAGATAGCTAAGGCTACCCCAACCCCCCCTACAACCTCACCCCTGTTGTTTCTCAGTGGTTTTGGGCTCCTCAGAGCAACCACAATCTCTGGAAGCTTTTGTTTGCTTGTTTTGTGGAGAGCTGGTGCATGACCAGGAAAACCCTCCAAGGCTGCCGGGCTTCTGGAACTCCCGGTCGGCTGCCTCACAATGGGCACCCGCCTAACTCCTCTCAGGCTGGCCGGGCTCCTGGAACTCCCGGTCTGCCACAGGACAGCAGGACACCCTCTAACTTTACCCCTGGTCGCTCCAGCAGCCCTTTGCCCCAGAGCTCCGCTCTTTTGGGGATTAGTAGCCCCTAGGGAGGACAAGAGCTGTGGCAATTATCAGATGGAAGCTCCTTTGGGAACTGGGGGTTTTGGACACTCCTAACCCCATAACTTCAACGGAATGTAACTCCGGTCCCCAGTAACAAATCATGCTGATTTTTGGACTGTGGCACCTGGGGACCGTGAGCTTTAAAATGACACAATGGAAGTGCCACCGCTCCACCGGGATCACCCGAAACCGCCGCCCCTAGGTATTGGGATTATGTGAGACTGTGGCTCCTATGGAGGTGCCGGGCTGTTTTGGAGGGGCAGGAATTGTGGGAAAATTGTGGGATTGTCCTTTGTGTTATCAAGATGAGCTGTGTGTATAAAAGGAGTGTATGTTTTACAATAAAATCAGTTCTTGTTTAACCTGAATGCTAGTCTGTCTAGTTATTTGGGTTGGCTCCAGTTAAAATCACTTTCCTGGGCTACATAGCAGCCTGTTCCAGGCAGAGAAAGGATCATCAGGCAGCGCTACCCAGTCTGGGTAGCTGGAGTCTGCCACAGGGTGGGACCCTGGGTACTGATGCTGTCGGGCTACAGGCTCTGGTCACTTGACAGCTACATAGCTGCAGTCGGCAGGGAGGAAGCAGGGCCCGTTTGGCGGAGCTACCCAGTCGGGGTAGCCGGGGTATACGTCACACTATCTGAATTGTGAACAATGTATTTATAATATATAATTCCATATCCATGTACCCTACTCCGGAATGGTTTGTGCATTATCATGCATAAAAAAAATATATAGAATGGCTATGTTTTCTTTGATTAATTTTAAACAGCATGTCTCTGTTATATCAAAATATTACCTGCATGAAGAAACAACCAAAATTATTTTATCTTGCATCACAAATGTTTGTTGTTTGAAGAGCTTAATAAACGCTTTGTTTGCTTACCCTTTTAACTCTTACAATTTGTTAAAAAAAAATAAATAAAAAAAAAATTACCTTGCTAGAAGTGGGTGCATCTTTGAAATGGATCTCCTAAACTATAACATTTGCTATGCCCAATTATCAACTCACAATAGAAGCCTAGGGGCATTACGTAAGAAGATTAAATATATATCAGTTCTTTTACTATTAGTAAACCAAATTGTAAGTCAATGCAAATCGTATTGTTAAAGGGACAGTATACAATAAAATAATTTTTCCCTTAATGTCTTTACAATTACTTTTTTTACCAGTTGCCGAGTACAAAATGTATGAGATTTGCTTTTTTAAGGCTTATTTGTGTATATGAATTAGTCGATTTTTTGTTTTGAAGCCACAACCTAATAAAAATGGGTTGAGTTTGTAGGTATAATCAGATCTCATTACTCACACTGTGTACATACACATGCTTCTGCTTCTTTATCTTATATCTGTCCATAAACCAATTACCAATACTTGGAGAGAACAATGGAAAATTAAAAAAAAAAATTATTACCTTATCTCTTCTATACCCCACTGGGAGTGTAATTTCTTCTACTGGCTGTGTTAACACAGCTTGAGCTTAAAGGGACAGTATACTCCAATTGTTATATAACTTCATATAATAAACACTACTATAAAGAATAATATGCACAGATACCGATATAAAAATCCATTATAAAACAATTTAAAAACGTACTTAGAAGCTTCCAGTTTAGCTCTGTTTAAAAGGTTACTGGAACACCCACTGCAAGTGGGAAATATCAGACACTCTCCCCCTTCCACTGCATATGAAAAGACCCTTTACACAAACAGAAGCAAGCTGGAGTAGGTATACGTCAGTATTCTCCTAAAACTTTGGGGCTTGGTTAGTAGTCTGAAAATCAGAGCAATGTTATTTAAAAAAAAAAAAAGGATAGTTTTGCTTATAACTGTATGTGCTATTTAAATAGAATATCTACAAAACATTTATGCAAAGAAAAATCTAGTGTATAAATGTCCCTTTAAGGCCAAAAACTTTCAGAATAGGTGGGGATACCACAGGCTAAATCAACTATTTAAAATGCCAATATAAGGGTAATGTAAATACTTGTAAACAATTTAATACACTCCAGCAGGTAAAGTGGATAATTGGGAACAAATTAGAGGGGAGAACATTTTTGAATAAACTGAACCTGAAATGTCAAACTTACCAGGCTTCATTTAAACGTCTGCTCAGCACATGAATTGCATCAACTGGGGAAGACTATATATTTTTTTCTCTAAACATCCTATATTAAATTTATCATCGTACATTTTGCATTTTCCCTTTGTCATTGGGATTTATTTTGAGCAGGAGAATAATGGTTTGTATCACAAAGAAGTTATTAAACAACTTAGCTTTAAAACATCAGCTCCCTTCACTTGCCAAATGGTATACAGTCGTTTGAAATTAAAACAAAATTAAACAAATTATGTGATAATAAGAAATATAAAAGAACTTACCATAATTTGCTTTAGAGTCACTGGTGGATTCTGGGTTTGGGAGTATAACGGGAGATAAAACATTATCATCCTCAAAACTAATAAGGTCCACCACCTCCCCTGCGGATTTGCTATGTGCAAGTGGCGCAAAGCTTCTGGCTGCTGGCGTCTCAGTTGTGGTAAATGTTTTGGATTGTGCAGCTATAGATAGTTTTGGAGCAGGGGCAGAAACTACTGGCCTTGGCAATGCCGTGGGCAAGGCAGAGTTGTCAGTCTGTACAGATTTCTTGGGCACCATAGGCCTTGGTGCAGGGACAGGAATTTTTCTTTCAGTTTCCTTACTGTTGTTCCCAAACAATGAGGTCTCAGAGATTCCATCATTAATGTCACCACCATTGCTGCTTCCTGATAAAAGAGGCGGCTTTGGTTTCTTTGGCAAATCTGGTTTGGTTGCATTACCTGTATCTTGCGTCTTCGGTGGGAGAAGCCCTTCTCGTGGTGGAGCTTTTGGTTTGTTATCTTTTGCTGCATCCCACTCTCCAGATATTCTGTTTGACAATGGTTTTGGAGGTGGTATAGGCTTAACAGTCACAGAATTCTTAGTGTTTATTGAACGTGGTGCAATTTCTGGTCTTCTGCACTGATCTGATTTTTCAGATTGAGATTCAAATGCCCTAATCCTTGACCCAATAAGATTTTGGCTTCTTTCATGGCTCATATTGTTTATTTCCACTGTTTCCTCAAAAGAATGATCACCAAAGCCAGTATGATTTTCAGTGGATGCTAGAAGATGGAAGATACTTAAGTGGTTTCCTACAGGCCTGAGATTTGACTTTGTCCTTGGCCTTGGTACTGGAAGTCTTAAGACATTGGGGTCCTCTTGTCTGACAGTTGTGTCAGTAATATTGACGCACGCTATCTGGGGAGAACAATTCTTAACATTGTTTGACAATCGAGATATTTCAGTGGAACTTTGCACTAAAAAAAAAAAAAAAAGAAAATGAAGAAAGTTAGTGTGCAACGTTTTTGTTGTTATTAAAAACAAAAATGTAGTCAATTTATCAGATTTTTTTTATTCTTTGAGCTCTTCGGTCGTATAGTAAAATAAAACAGGATACTAGTATAGTTTTACTTTAAAGAATCATTAAACACAAATTGGATATTGTGATCTTGTATGAAACCACAGCCTCATATCTGAGAAATATTTTGCAGTGAATATTAAAGTGTCAGTAAACCTTAAAAATAATGTTATATAATTCTGCTAACATTATATTATAGCGCAAACATTATAAATCATAATTTCCCCTTTGAATTTTTTAAAAAAACTGCTGTTTTACAGACCCGCTTCTCTGTGATCTTCTGAGCGGGTCTGTTTTTTTCAAACAGCGCATCGGGCCAGCTGTATAGTCACAGCCCGACCCGACCGCGCCATAGCACTAAGTGCAGCTTGCTCCTGCTCTGTCAGACAGCAGGAGAGAGCTGCACTTAGTGCTATGGCGCGGTCGGGCCGGGCTGTGACTACACATCTGGCCCGATGCGCTGTTTGAAAAAAACAGACCCGCTCAGAAGATCACAGAGAGCGGGTCTGTAAAACAGCAGTTTTTTTTAAAAATTCAAAGGGGAAATTATGATTTATAATGTTTGCGCTAATATAATGTTATATAATTCTGCACATAGTACAGAATTATATAACATTATTTTTAAGGTTTACTGTCCCTTTAAGGTTTGTTTTGCCATAAGAGTAAGAAGACTTGTCAATCACAACCCTGTACATATGGATGTAGTATGAACATGCATTGTTGTTCACACGTGTAGGGTTGCCAGGTGTACAGAATTTCACCGGATCGTTAAAGGGGTATGAAACCCAATTTTTTTTCAACAACTTTCTAATTCACTTCACACAGAAAATTTGCTTAATTCCTTTGGTATCATTTGTTGAAGCAGCAGCATTGCACTACAGGAAGCTAAATAAGCACAATGGGTGAACCAATAACAATAGATATATATGTGCAGCCACCAATCAGCAGCTAGCTCCAAGTGGTGCATTGCTGATCCTAAGCCTACCTATGTATGCTTTTCAACAAAGGATAGCAAGAGTACAAAGCAAAATCAGATAATAGAAGTAAATTGGAAAGTTGTTTTAAATTGTATGCTCTATTGGAAACCTGAAAGAAAAAGGTTGTTTTTCATATCCCTTTAATTTGTAAATATACTGGACACTTAAAGGGACATGAAACCCAAAATTTTTCTTTCATAATTGAGTTGAGAACAAAATTTTAAACAGCATTCCAATTTACTTTTATTATATAATTTGCTACATTCTTTAGATATCCTTTGTTGAAGAAATAGCAATGCATAAGGATGAGTCAATCACACGAGGCATCTATGTGTAGCCACCAATCAGCAGCTACAGATATCAAGATAATGAAGGAAATTAGATATCAGAAGTACATTGAAGAGTTGTTTAAAATTGTATGTTGTATCTGAATTATGAAAGAGAAAAATTGGGTTTCATGTCCCTTTAACTAATGCAGTCTGATCTGAGACCAGTTTTTGGCTTATAAATAATAAGCTACAGGTCTGATCAGAAGTCTTATATGAGCATATAACAAGGTCTGTAGACAATTAGATCAGATTATAACTTTTTTCTTCTGATCGCCTGCTGGTTGTCCAGTATTTTTTGTAAGACATCTGTCAAGCCTATATTTGTGCAGTAAAGGAAAGACTGGGGAAGCCCTCATCTGCATCTCAGGTAATTTACTATAATTAAACAGTCTCCTAACTTTTCTGTTTAAAACCAGCTATTCCCCCAAATGAAAACTTACAACCAGGAGTGTAACTAACTTATAAACAGGTGTCACAGATATCGGGAGATCAGTCAGCTGAACCACTGGGAGTGGTCAGCCTGATTATCCAGCATATGTTAGAAACTAACCGAGGCTGCAACACTATCCATCTTTTACTCATATTTTCTTATGGTAAATATTACTTCTACATCACGAGGCACCTACTGTAGTTTGTGTGTTTATCTATGGCACCTGTCGAGTGATAGTTTTACCTAGGAAGGTTAGGAGAACCATACATCAGTGAAAGAGGAAGTTATGTGTAATGAAACAACTTAAGTAATTTAGCCCTCAAAAGTGAGCAATTTCTAATTCTTAAAACTTGAAATGCACCCTGCTGACTTCTCAAGGCTAACCCTACTACAAATATGTCCCTAATTGGTTTTTATCAGATAACAACTGCAAGAAAATGCATTTTATACTAAAATTGGCTAACCTCGTATGTGGGCTAAAGTCCAGATTGGCTCCTCCAAATAAGGTACATGGTAGGTAGAGTTTGACTATTAAAAACGAACTGGTGTATAAAAGGATGTTATTTTTTTTTAAAAAAACATTAAAGGGACACTAAACCCAAATTTTTTCATTCGTGATTCAGATAAGAGCATGCAATTTTAAGCAACTTTTTAATTTACTTCTATTATCAATTTTTCTTCATTCTTTTGGTATCTTTATTTAAATGCAGAAATGTGATGCAGAGGAGCCGGCCTATTTTTGGTTGAGAACCTGGGTTATGCTTGCTTATTGGTGGGTAAATGTAAGCCTACAATAAGCAAGCGCTATCCATGGTGCTGAACCTAAAATGGGCTGGCTGCTAAGATTTACATTCCTGCTTTTAAAATAAAGATAGCAAGAGAACAAAGAAAAATTGATAATAGGAGTAAATTAAAAGTTGCTTAAAATTTCATGCTCTATCTGAATCATGAAATAAAACATTTGGGTTCAGTGTCCCTTTAAGACTTGGCTGATATGCGATTCTATAGCAACATAACAGAAATGTCTTGTAATTACAAGGTGTTTACTGTCCCTTTAAGAGGAGTGATCCATGTGCGTCCTGAAGAGGGAGGATTTGCAGGTCCTGGTCAAAGACTTTAAGCTTTAGGAGAAGAAGTCCTACGTAAGGTATTCTTCTTCTCAGTCAACTTAAACGGAAATTAAAACATTTATAATGATTTAGCCTGATCAGGATGGAATAACATTTACTATGCGTCGCTTAAAGGGCCATTAAACTGTAGTTATAAATGTCTTAGAACACAGATCGCTACAGCAAGCTTGGGAATATATGCATAAAACATTCTTATACCTTCAAAAACAGGAATGCTGAAGGTTTAAAAAGGGACATGAAACAACATTTTTCTTTCCCGATTCAGAGAGAGCAAACACTTTAACAACTTTCTAAAAAAACTTTTTCTATCAAGTTTTCTTCATTCTCTTGGTATCTTTTGTTGAAAACCAGGGATATAAGCTCAGGAGTGAGCACATGTCTGGAGCACAATATATGGCAACAGTTTTGCAAGAATGCTATCCATCTGCAAGAGCACTAGATGGCAGCACTATTGCCTACCATGTAGTGCTCCAGGCGCCTACCTAGGTATCTCTTCAACAAACAATACCATGAGAATGAAGCAAATCTGATAGAATATTGTTTTTTAAATTGTATGATCTGTCTGAATCACAAAAAGAAAATTTTTATGTTTCATGTCCCTTTAAAAAAAGAACGTTTTAAAGTTCTATTCAAGGAGTTTTAGCTTGGCCCTAGTGCTGGGATTTGTAAGCCTCTGTACAGCCTGCTATAGCATTATAAAGATGTATCCCTCAACAGCTCAGGACTTGTTGTTTTGAAATTATGGAGGGACTGTTTGTTGCCTCGGACACTCGGAATAAGTTAGTGTTGCCAGCCAGCAGTATCTGGAAATCAAGGAATTAAGTAATGGCTGAAACTATGTTGTGTGAGTTTTTTTCCCCCTTAAGCGTTGCATAACTTTCTGTAGATTAATGGACAAAAGATGATAAATAATGTAAGGGCTTGTCTCACCATTGTCATATTGCACTAAATGACGTCATTAAACGTAATGCAGAAAGTGGCTACCTGACGCTGCTTCTTGCTCACAAGAGACCAGCTGATTGATTATAATATTGCCTGGCAGATTTCGATCTTCTTCCTCTGGAAAGTCAGTTTGTGTTGCACATGTTGTAGTACGTCTGGGTTCTGCATTACTACTTGTTGTGGTAACTTGCACTTGATTGATTTCTTTAATCACCTGCTCATAAGATGGTGGCTGTAAAAGAGGTAAAAATAATATATTAGCACCCTACAACATTCTGTTACCCTGGAAACCACATGAAACTCTTAACTGAAATGTCGAAGCCTGGACAGATTTGTCGAGGTAACATGAATAGCCAACTAAACAGCATATCACTGAATGGTTTGAACAGACCTAATTTTAGAGTTTGAGTGTATTTGGGAATAAAGGAAGACATAGTTCACTCACTGGGTATTTTCATCTTGATATTATTTATTGGATGTGTAAATAGTTTCTTATGGCAGATTCTGATCATTTTCTGCTCAATTTTGACAGAATCATTTATACTTTCAGTGATGTTTTTCAAGAAGGATAGAAGAAAAACTTAGTTGCTTGCTCCTCTCCCTTCTTGACTTGTGTAATTTGATATTAATTCAAATAGATTTTGTCCCCATTTTTGTGATAACCATTTGAATTAAATGTATCAAATACAGATGCCAGCATTACAGCATACATCAGACAGCTGGATGGCCTAATTGTCAAATTCATAGTGAGAACATTGCTTTATGTAAATGCACCTATCAGTATTCTAATACATTATTTTGTTGTGTAATCTGAACCACAGCAAGATCTTATACATCTGGAATAATCAAACTCAAATGACCAATAAGGAATGAATGGTATGATCCGTCCTTTAATGTTTTTTTGCATACGATTGGTGCATGCATCAGTGCGTGGCTCATACTGGGAAAACTGTATGTTTTAGCTACTTAGCAGTAATAGTAGAGGCTAGAACATCAATATCATACAAATATGAGATGACTGTCAATGATGTAATTCAAGTATAGGATTTCTTATATATTCTCTTGTTATATAAACCAAAACAAGATATATCATACAAATCTGTGACCAGTCAATTATGCATAATAACTTTCAACATTGAAAAAAAGTTACCTGCCTCTTTCTGAATGGGCGGAACAACATAATACAGCCAGCAAAAGTCTGTTGCTACATGGATGGTTTAGCATAGAAAAAGGAGTGAACCACAACGCACTGATTGGCGAAGATGTAAGTCCCTTATTTTAGGAAATACAATTGGACTATTGTACAAGATGCAAGTAAAACACTGAAGTTAAGTTTTATGTCACTTTGTATCTATACTTTAATTATATTGATAATTAATTACCAACAGTGCACAAGGAAGCATGCATTTGCTGTGAAACGCATGTATGCAACACTTTTGTGATGTCTCACATGGGAACAAACTGCATTATAATAATAAGTAGCTGACTGAACTAGCATAATTGAATGGTTTATTTTCTGATGATAATCATATAGATCTCATACTGGATGTAATGACCTATTACTAAAATCAGTGATCCATCTGTTAAAGTGGTAGTAAACTTCCCCTTTGTATAAACCGATCTGGAATATTAGTGGAGCTTAATTCATCAGTAGTAATGAAGATTTGCTGTAACTTACTTTTTAATGCAGCCCTGAAATTCAAATTCCTTGTGCGCCGACCACCCACTCGAAAAGTCATATTTTTGTTGAGCCAAGTTTGAACGTTTCTCCTATCAGCGCTCTAACCATATGGCACTTTTGTTGTAGCTAGAACGCAGACTGGAGAATATTAGAAACTGTTAGCTCAAAAACATATTAATTTTTAAGTGGGCGTAAGAGCGCAGGGTAGTTGAAATTTAGATATCCAAAATGTCGCAGGCAACACTCCAAGCAGTTTGTGTAAGTAAAAAAGTTAAAAGTCCATCTTTATTGAAAACTTTAAAAAGCAAACTGTAGCAAAAAATATTGCAAGTAAGTTATTACTGGTAATACAAAAGCAAGGAATGGAGACCAGGCTCCCATGCAGACAGCACTGTGGACTCCTCCCCTTAAAGGGCCATAATACCCAAATGTTTAAACACTTGAAAGTGATGCAGCATAGCTGTAAAAAGCCGACTAGAAAATATCACCTGAACATCTCTATGTAAAAAAGAAAGATATTTTACCTAAAAAATTACTCAGTAGCCACATCCCATTGTAAAGGACTTCTAAGCAACAAATCAGTATGTCTGTCCCGGGACAGCGGAAGGAGTGAGCTTACGTGCACACTCATCTTATTTCCCTATTCAGTGTAAGGAAGTTTACAATGAAATCTCATGAGAGTTAAGTCAAATCTCATGAGATCACAGTAAAAGAGTTCAAGACCTCAGCACTGCTGATGCCGATTGGCTGCTGTTCATTTCTTCATATATATTTTTTTTTTTACCTGCAACTGAGAAGCAGTTGAGTATAACTTTTTACATAGAACTTACTCTGCTGAGCTGAGGAAGTTGTGAGGTAAAATATCTTCTTTTTATACATAAAGATGCTCAGGTAATATTTTCCTGTCAGTTTTTTACAGTTATACTGCATCAGTTTCAAGTGATTTAACATATGAGTATTATGTCCCTTTAAGTTTATTTCAAGTTAAAGATACAGTGTTTCATTCCTTCAAAGACAATCACTTTAATTTCCTGCTTCATATATTAATGCATTACCAATGCAAATGAATACACTTTTTAAAATTTTGGATATGTGTTACTTTGTGGTGTTTTTGACAGTGACACCATTGGAGGCAGCTTTTCACTCAGCAGCTGACAGCATCCCACTCTCCATTGTGCCGGAAGAGGATTGATCAGGGTAATGTGTGTGCGCTCTGCTGAAAACCTATGTTTGTTAGATAGTTGAATTTCAGCACTACATTAAATAGTTACACAAGTTTTAGTGCGTCTTCATTACAACTGATTAATTAAACTACATCTAAAATATCACTCACATTCCAGATCTGTTTTGACAAAGGTGGAAGTTTACTATCACTTTAAAACTATGCTTTGGAATAAATATTTAGGACGTTTATTAAGAATTAACACTTGTTATGATGCACTGTAGATTTAAATAATTAAGTGCTTAACTGTAATAATATGCAAATACCTGCTACCTATAGCATGAGAAAGTATTATTTTATTGGTTGACAGCTACCCCATTCCTTTACTCTGGGTGCTGGACTGATATTTAAATACTGAAAATTAAATGCTTAACTTTAAAAAAAAGGTTAGATTGCAAAACGCTAAAGTCTAAGGAAGGGACTTTTGTTGTACACAATGTATTTCACTTACTCTTTCATATATGTATTATTTTCACTGATGCTGTGCTTTTAGTTTGTACTTGAGTTAAGATGTATTTATAGCTAAATGTTTCTCATATTGTTTTAAAAGTGGAATTCATATGTGCCCCAGGCAAGACGTGCTCTCTTCTTTTAGTGAGCTGTGGACATTCTAACATAGCATGGCTGTGATCTTTTATTGCTATTCTACACCGTGACGTTTCTTTCATTTCTAGATCAAATGACACTCTTTCCTTTAAACACTTGGAAATAAAGCATGTGGGGAAACATAAATAAGTAAAACATGAAGGTGAGAACCGTTAACATGTTTACTTTGGTATATGTTGGCAGCTAACCTCAGCTGGGTGGGTTTCACTTGGCCTCCACTGTGGGGGAGGTGGAGGAGGGAACCCTCCAGGAGGACCACCGTGGAACCACGATCCTGGACCAATTGGCTCTGCAGCAACAATGGTGATCTCAGGGCGCCTGAAAAAGACACAAATAAAAGACGTGTTTAGGGAATGTTATCATCTTTTCTGCTCGAGTGTATCTAAAAGAGTGCGTTTTAAAACAATTTACAGTATTTAGTGGATTCTCCTGTGCTTTATATAAAGTTCTTCCTGTTTTATACATGTAGGGCTGCACTGTCCAACACCACAGCTACAGAAGTTCTTATCAGCCAGTAAACAATCTGCTGGCACAAACTTGCACTTAGTTTTATAGCATTTATTTAAATCTCTCTGTTCATGCAGAAACAAACATTTATTTGTCCCTTTTCATAAGCATGGTAAAGTATTTGTGTACATCGCTTTCTTATTGATTTGTTTTATTTAAAAACATTGATTTTGCATTAAGAAAGGAAATAAAAGCTCAGGAGGCTTACTGAATAATTAGAAATCACTGCATTACATGAAAGGCGAGTGGTCCCCACAATTAAACCTTACAGTTTTCTACTGCAGGATCCGGAGTTACTATAGTGTTATATGATGATGTAGAGTAGCAAACAAGGAAGTACATCAACTGCGTTCAATTCAGTGGGCATCTTACTAAAACTTTATGTTCCTAGTTCTCTGCTTTGTTTAATAAAATTACTAGAACTACTTTTCTATAGATTTTTTATTTATTTTTTAAAGGGACATGAAACACCCAAAATTCTCTCATGATTCAGATAGAACATAAAATTAAAAAACATTACAGTTTACGTCTTTTGTCAAATGTATTTTGTTCTCTATGTATCCTACCAGATAGGGAGTGTGCATGTGTAGTATATGGCATCAGTGTTTCCTGCCATGTAGAGTTTTAGACAAGTACATGCTTCCTACCTAGGTATGCTCTTCATCAAAGAATACTATGATCAGTGAGCACATTTTATAATATCTAAATATTAAAACATTTTCAAGAAAAACAACAGATTGCTTTAAGGGACATGACGCCCACATTTTTATTTCAAGATTGAGATAAAGACTGCCATTTAAAAAAAAAACTTTCCAATTTACTTCTATTATCAAATTTTCTTCATTCTCTTGGTATCCCTTGTTGAAAAGCAGGAAAGCTCAGGAGCGTGCACATCTGCTGCTCTCTATGGCAGCAGTTAAGTAATGATATTAAATATTTGCAAAACCACTAGATGGCAGCACTTTTTCCTGCTATGCAGTGCTCCAGAAATGTGCACAATACCTACCTAGGTATCTCTTCAAAAAAGTACCATGAGACAGAAGCAAATTTGATAACAGAAGTAAATTGGAAACTTTTTTTAAAATTGTATGCTCTGTTTGAATCACAAAACAAATATTTTGGTTTCATGTCCCTTTGACAACAAACAGGGAACAAGTACTAGTATGTTGGATTTTTTTTTTTAGCTTAAAAAGGGACATAAAACCCGTTTGATTTAGATGGAGCATTTCATTTTAATGAAACAACTTTCTAATTTACTTCTATAATCTCATTTGTTTTGTTCTCTTGATATTGTGTTGAAAGTGATACCTGGGTAGACTCAGGAGTTGCTGATTGGTGGCTGCATATATATGCCTCATGTTATTGTCTCACCCAATGCATTCAGCTAGTTCCAAGTAGTGCATTGCTGCTTCTTCAATTAAAGGGACAGTAAACTTAAAAATTTATGTCATATAATTCTGCACACTATCTTAGCAACAGTCTTCAAAATCAAAGGATTTTAGAGATTTTAGCTGCACTTACCTGTTTCTCCTCACCATGATTTTCTGATTAGGTCTTTTTTCAAAAGCGCTTTGCGGCGTGCTATGATTGGAACCAGAGCGCGAGCACTTTTGAAAAAGAAGACCTAATCAGAAGATCATGGATAGGAGAACAGGCAAGTGCAACTTTGACAACTAAAATCTCTAAAATCCTTTGATTTTAAAAGCTGTCGCAAAGATAATGTTATATGCACTATGTGCAAAATTGTATAACATTTTTTAAGTTTACTGTCCCTTTAAGGATACTAAGAGAATAGACAATAGAAGTAAATTGGAAAGTTGTTTAAAATTGTGTTCCCTATCTGAATCATGATAGAAACATTTTTAGATTTTCATGTCCAATTAATGCCCCTTAAATGACAATTGGTTTATAACAGTTACTAGTCCTAAAGCCCGTTCACACGGGCCATTTTTTGCAGGGTACAGCAGTCCCAACCCTTGCGCTCTCTCCCTGCCCCTCTCTTTTGCTCTCTCTCCCCCCTCTCTTTTGCGCTCTCTCTCCCCCTCTCTTTTGCGCTCTCTCTTCCCTCTCTTTTGCGCTCTCTCTTCCCTCTCTTTTGCGCTCTCTCTCTCCCCTCTCTTTTGCGCTCTCTCTCTCCCCTCTCTTTTGCGCTCTCTCTCCCCCTCTCTTTTGCGCTCTCTCTCCCCCCCTCTTTTGCGCTCTCTCTATCCCACCCTCTTTTGCGCACTCTCTCTCCCACCCTCTTTTGCGCTCTCTCTCTCCCACCCTCTTTTGCGCACTCTCTCCCCCCTCTTTTGCGCTCTCTCCCCCCCTCTTTTGCGCTCTCTCTCCCCCCCTCTTTTGCGCTCTCTCTATCCCACCCTCTTTTGCGCACTCTCTCCCACCCTCTTTTGCGCACTCTCTCCCCTCTATCTCTCTCTCCCCCACTCTCTCTCCCCCTCTCTCTCTCTCCCCCCTCTCTCTCTCTCCCCCTCTCTCTCTCTCCCCCCCTCTCTCTCTCTCTCCCCCTCTCTCTCTCTCTCCCCCTCTCTCTTTCTCCCTTTCTCCCCTCTCTCTCTCACTCCCCCTCCCCTCTCTCACTCCCCCTCCCCTCTCTCACTCACTCCCCCTCCCCCTCCCCTCTCTCACTCACTCCCCCTCCCCCTCCCCTCTCTCTCTCACTCTCACTCCCCCTCCCCTCTCTCTCTCACTCTCCCTCCCCCTCTCTCTCTCCCTCCCCCTCTCTCTCTCCCTCCCCCTCTCTCTCTCCCTCCCCCTCTCTCTCTCCCTCCCCCCTCTCTTTCTCTCCCCCTCTCTCTCTCCCCCCCCTCCTCTCTCTCTCTCCTCCCCTCTCTCTCCCCCCCCCTCTCTCTCCCCCCCCCTCTCTCTCCCCCCCCCTCCCCTTCTCCTCCCCTCTCTCTCCCCCTCCCCCTCTCTTTCTCTTCCCCCCCTCTCTTTTGATCTCTCTGTCCCCTTTCTTTTGCTCTCCCTCCCCCTCTCTTTTGCTGTCTCTCCCCCTCTCTTTTGCTCCCTTTATCTCCCCTCTTGATCTCTCTCTCTCTCACCTTTCTTATCTTTTCCCTACCCCCCCCCCTCTCCCCTCTTTTGAGCTGTTTTGAGCTCTCACTGCACAGCCTTTCACGGGCCGCCTGGCCCCGCCCCTTCACGCTTGGCCATGCCCCCGGCCACGCTCGGTCACGCACACTTCTGCTCGCACTGCAGAGCAGAGACTTAGGGACTCTCAAAGGCCAGGTGTGTTTGTCCTCGTGCTGTGCTGTCTACTGCGCATGACAGCTTCGGACAAACACACTTGGCCTTTTATTATATAGGATATGCTGCATTGTGTTGAGAATGTTACTAATAATGTGGTGATGGTATTTAGATTAAAAAAATGGTTAAAATGTTTCACAATAGTATTGTTTTTAGAATAGTACATGCACACGTTTAGACACAAAATGACTACACTTGAAAAACTTTAATTTTACCTGCACATTATTGCTTAAGGTACAGTATATCTGCCTACATGTTCCATGCCAAGATAGTAAAAGACCCTAAACATATGTCTGCCAAGCCCCCAGGTTTATCAGCATACAGAAATGAACTTCACAACACTTTGCCCTAATCAAATATATCAAAATAAAACAATATCCTCTCCAGAGAATGCCACAATTTTTCTTAAATGCCACCCAAGTTATGTTTTTTTAATGAACTTAAGAGATTTTGGCAAGAGACACAGTGTTGAAATCTATTTGCAGGATTTCCAGATGTACATAGTTTTATATATGACCAGTGAAAATGTACTTTTTATGCGGTTTCTGGGGACAGGATATTCAAGAAGTGTAACAGGCAAAGCACTCTGATTTCCCTACAAAATTAAATTGCTTAAATTACACCATGTTAATATATTGGCTCTTAATCATGCCTTGCTAACATTTTTTTTTTTTACTGTAATAAAATGTTTTGATTTCTTAGCCAACAAAGTCATGGACTATTAAGCTTAGCAAAGAAAAGACATTCACCTCTACAGAGGTGTTTTATTTAAGCGAGTTTTCAACTTTCACCAGAATAATAAAAGAATGATGAAAAGTCATACTTTGCTGCTTTGCTTTATTCTGTCAATATTTAAAAGGGACGCTAAAGTAAAAATGAAAGTTTCATCATTCAGATAGAGCAGGCAGTTTTAAAAAGCTTTACAATTTACATCCATTATCAAATTGCGCAGTCTTTTTATATGCACACTTTCGGAGCCACCAGCTTCTACTGAGCATATGCAAAAGCTCACAGTGTATACTTAAATAAGTTTGATTGGCTGATGGCTGTCACATGATAGTAAGGGCCAGCAAACAGAAGTACATTTTTAAAAGAAAAAAATTTTTTAAAAGAAAAAATAAATAAATCGACTGCTTATTTAAACTTCAGAGTAAGTGCTATTGCATTGTATTATTATCATGCATTTATTATACCGTTCTACTGTATTTTATGGTCCTTTAGGTTGTAAGGCATTCAGCAACGGAGTCTGAGCTTAGCATGTTTGTGTAACACACTGCAGTGTCTGATTCCAGAGGGAAATAGATGTTATTCTACATCTCTTAAATTAGCAAAGTCTTTACTCTCCTTTAAAACGTTGTTTTGTAAAACAACTTTGCAATATAATTTTATTATGTATTTTGTCCCAGAATATACCACCTGAGCATCTCTATGTAAAAAAGGAAGATAGTTTACCTCAAAATTCCTTCAGCTTCAGTAAGTGCTGTTCAAACAGTTATACTTCAGTTGCTGTAAAGCTACAAGTTGAAAAAAACAAAAAAAATAGCCAATCAGCAGTGCTGAGGTAATGCTTTGCCTTTGCTTTGATCTCATGAGATCTCACTGAAATCTCATGCAATTTCATAGAACTTACTTAAACTGAATAGGAAAATAACATGACTGTGCCTGCACATGCCAGATGCACACTCCCTAGTTTGTCCTGGGACAAGTATCCTGACAGGCTGCTTAAAGTCTCTTTACAGTGGGGTGTGAATACATAGAACATTTAAGGTAAAATATCTTCCTTTTTACATAGAGATGTTCAGGTGATATTTTCTAGTCCGCTTTTTACAGCTATGTTGCATCACTTTCATGTGCTTCAACATTTGGGTATCATGTCCCTTTAACTCTTTTAATTAAGAGTTCTCCAGTTCTGATAACTGGAAAAGGCATGTGGCAGATTTCACAAGCCTAACAACATATATTTCCCAAATTGGCTTCAGCAGAGATTATTAGCCACATAATGATTGTGCTAGCTGTGTCTACCAGGACTGTCTTCTCTTCTCCATATAAGGCAAGTGGTAGGTGGAGTCTGGCAATCGAAAAATGTGTGCAGCAAACATTTTGCATTCAAAACATTGTCAAAATCACTCACTAGGTTAATTTATTGCAAAAATGCAGAAAAATCTTATAAATTACAAGGGCTTTACTGTCCCTTTTAATTTACAGCTATTCCTTCTAATATCTTGCTATGGAAAAGCAGCAGAATGCAGCTAAGAAACAGGGACACCGCACTAAGGGGTCGATTTATCAAAGCGGAGGCGAACAGTGCCGCATATACGTGCCCCTGTCCACCTCAGGATCGCCTCTGGCGGGGCGAATTTCCCCGGAGGAAATTACCATTGCACATGAGTGCTATTTTGCGCTTGCATGCAATCCCGCCCCCTGCCGGCGCACAGCTAATCAAACGCGGGCAGGAGCTGGCAATCTCCTCGGTCGGACTAGACCATGGAGATTGAATTTCGCCACCTTATAGGTGGCGAAGAGGTTAGGAAAGCAGCGGTCTGATGACCCCTGCTTGTTAAATACGGCGAGCAGGTTCTTGTGAGAACTTGCAGCCGTAGGGGCTTTGATAAATCGAGCCCATATACAGATGACTGGATCTTGTAAAAACATCACATTCAGATCTACACATCCTGAGATGTTTTATCAGATAAATGTACACTTAATTCAAGGGGTTATATTAGTTCTTGGAAACTTTATTCTAGACACAAAAATGCAGATGAAAATCTAATCTTTTTTTTGTTGTTGTTTTTTTGGCAAAAGGTAATTGTTAAAGGGCTACAGGATTTTTGTGCATAACTTCTGTGAAAAATATTTTCCATTCGAACACAATATACCTATTTTAAAAGATGCATAGGAAAAAATGGTTAATAGTACTGTTCTGAATACCTTCTATGATTTCACTGCTTTAGAATGTAGGACCTGACCACTAATGAAATGAAATGCTTTACATGATATAGACAGGAATTATATCAGTAACATTATCCAGTATATTGTTCCCATATATAGTAGCATAGAGACAGGAATGATATTAGTAGCGTTCTGCTACTATGTAAGAACAATATACCGTATAGAGGCTGTAATGATATCAGTAACATTCTGCTACTATATAGAAACAATATACCGGATAGAGACAGGAATGATATCAGTAATGTTCTGCTACTATATGGCAACAATATACTGGATAGAGGCAGAAATGATATCGGTAACGTTCTTCTACTATATAGGAACAATATACTGGATAGAGGCTGGAATTATATCAGTAACGTTCTGCTACTATATGGGAACAATATACCGGATATAGACAGGAATTATATCAGCAACGATCTGATACTATATGGGAACAATATACTGGATAGAGGCTGGAATGATATCAGTAATAGTCTGCTACTATATAGGAACAATATACCGTATAGAGACAGGAATAATATATGTACGATTCTGCTACTATATAGGAACAATATACCGGATAAAGACAGGAATGATATCAGTATAATTCTGTTACTATATAGGAACAATATACCGGGATAGAGACAGGAATGATATCAGTATGATTCTGCTACTATATGGGTACAATATACCGGGATAGAGACAGGAATAATATATGTATGATTCTGCTACTATATAGGAACAATATACCGGATAGAGACAGGAATAATATCAGTATGATTCTGCTACTATATAGGAACAATATACCGGAGAGACACAGGAATGATATCGGTAATGTTCTACCACTATATAGGAACAATATACCAGGATAGACACAGGAATAATATCAGTATGATTCTGCTACTATATGGGAACAAGATACTGGATAGAGACAGGAATGATATCAGTATGATTCTGCTATTATATAGGAACAATATACCGGATAGATACAGGAATGATATCAGTAATGTTCTGCTACTATATAGGAACAATATACCGGATAGAGGCTGGAATGATATCAGTAACAGTTTGCTACTATATAGGAACAATATACTGAATAGATGCAGGAATGATATCAGTAACGTTCTGCTACTATATAGGAACAATATACCGTATAGAGGCTGGAATGATATCAGTAACATTCTGCTACTATTTGGAAACAATATACTGGATAGAGACAGGAATGATATCAGTAATGTTCTGCTACTATATAGGAATAATATACTGGATAGAGGCTGGAATGATATCAGTAAAAGTCTGCTACTATATAGGAACAATATACCGGATAGAGGCTGGAATGATATCAGTAACAGTTTGCTACTATATAGGAACAATATACCGTATAGAGACAGGAATAATATATGTATGATTCTGCTACTATATAGGAACAATATACTGGGATAGAGACAGGAATGATATCAGTAACATTCTGCTACTATATGGGAACAATATACCGGGATAGACACAGGAATAATATCAGTATGATTCTGCTACTATATGGGAACAAGATACTGGATAGAGACAGGAATGATATCAGTATGACTCTGCTATTATATAGGCACAATATACCGGATAGACACAGGAATGATATCAGTAATGTTCTGCTACTATATAGGAACAATATACCGGATAGAGGCTGGAATGATATCAGTAACAGTTTGCTACTATATAGGAACAATATACTGAATAGATGCAGGAATGATATCAGTAACGTTCTGCTACTATATAGGAACAATATACCGTATAGAGGCTGGAATGATATCAGTAACATTCTGCTACTATTTGGAAACAATATACTGGATAGAGACAGGAATGATATCAGTAATGTTCTGCTACTATATAGGAATAATATACTGGATAGAGGCTGGAATGATATCAGTAACAGTCTGCTACTATATAGGAACAATATACCGGATAGAGGCTGGAATGATATCAGTAACAGTTTGCTACTATATAGGAACAATATACTGTATAGAGACAGGAATAATATAATGTATGATTCTGCTACTATATAGGAACAATATACCTGGATAGAGGCAGGAATGATATCAGTAACATTCTGCTAATATATGGGAACAATATACCGGGATAGACACAGGAATAATATCAGTATGATTCTGCTACTATATGGGAACAATATACTGGATAGAGAGAGGAATGATATCAGTAACGTTCTGCTACTATATAGGAACAATATACTGGATAGAGACAGGAATGATATCAGTAATGTTCTGCCACTATATGGGAACAATATACCAGATATAGACAGGAATGATATTAGTAACATTCTGTTACTATAAAGGAACAATATACTGAATAGAGACAGGAATGATATCAGTAACATTCTGCTACTATATGGGAACAATATACCAGATAGAGACAGGTATGATACTATATAGGAACAACATACTGGATTGAGGCTGGAATGATATCAGTAATGGTCTGCTACTATATAGGAAGGAACAATATACTGGATAGAGACGGAAATTATATCAGTAACGTTCTGCTACTATATAGGAACAATATACTGGAAAGAGACAGGAATGATATCAGTAACGTTCTGCTATTATATAGGAACAAAATACTGGATAGAGACAGGAATGATGTCAGTAACATTCTGCTACTATTAGGAACAATATACTGGATAGAGACAGGAATGATATCAGTAATGTTCTGCTACTATATAGGAACAATATACTGGATAGAGACAGGAATGATATCAGTAACGTTCCGCTACTATCTAGGAACAATATACTGGATAGAGACAGGAATAATTTCAGTATGTTCTGCTACTATATAAGAACAATATACTGGATAGAGACAGGAATAATATCAGTAATGTTCTGCTACTATATAGGAACAACATACCGGATAGAGACAAGAATGATATCAGTAACAGCATACCGGATAGAGACAGGAATGATATCAGTAATGTTCTGCCACTATATAGGAACAATATACTGGAAAGAGACAGGAATGATATCAGTAATGTTCTGCTACTATATAGGAACAATATACTGGATAGAGACAGGAATGATATCAGTAATGTTCTGCTACTATATGGGAACAATATACCGGATAGAGACAGGAATGATATCAGTATGTTCTGCTACTTTAAGCCTTCCTACTAGGAGGATCCACCTGTTATAGTGGTTGGATTATTGCACATCAGTAGTATTAGGTTTATATACCAGCACACTACCTCCTCCCTAAGTATATTTTCTTTTTCCTACTAGCTATACAATTTAAAATCGCCTGTTTCTACTTGTGTAATTTATGGAATAGGTTAATATGAAAGCTTATAAGAACTTAACTATATGCAAAAAAAGAGGCTGGGGAAACCAGACTGCTTCTTTAAAAAAACATAAATTATGCTTACCTGATAATTTTATTTCAATAGTGGGGAGGAGAGTCCACTGCTTCATTCATTACTTTTGGGAAATCAGAACCTGGCCACCAGGAGGAGGCAAAGACACCCCAGTTTAAAGGGACACTGAACCCACATTTTTTCTTTCAAGTTTCGGATAGAGCATGCAATTTTTTTTTTTTTTTATAATCTTTGTGAGCAACAATGCGTAAGACATGTGAGAAATAAATTTAAACCCCAAACGGGGTACAAAAAAGCAAAAGACAAGCAATATATGGTTACACATTCCAAAAAAAATGTAGTTCTATGTCTTTACAAATTCAGTTACACATTGTTGAATTTTTTTATACTATACTATACACTAAGAAATATCAAAACAGAAAAGAAGAAAAAACAAAAAAGAAGAACTATTTACCATAATCCTAATAGAGCCAGGTCAGAGTTTCGGAAATGATATATTAGATATTCAATTTCAGCAGACGGGAGTGCTTTTATAAATAATGACCATTTCAAGGAAGAACCTAGTAATACCTTCCTCCTTATCCATACTAATGTCAAGTTGTTAAAGAATACATTGTTTTTTTAAACAGTTTTTAATTTCCAGAATACTAGGGACTGTCCGCATTTTCCATTTTTTTTTAAGATAAGATATCTAACAGCCAATATGACTAGGTTGATAATTTTAAAGGGACACTGAACCCAATTTTTTTCTTTTGTAATTCAGAAAGAGCTTGCAATTTTAAGCAACTTTCTAATTTACTCCTATTATCAATTTTTCTTCGTTCTCTTGCTATCATTATTTGAAAAAGAAGGCATCTAAGCTTTTTTTTGGTTTCAGTACTCTGGACAGCACTTTTTTTATTGGTGGATAAATTTATCCACCAATCAGCAAGGACAACCCAGGTTGTTCACCAAAAATGGTCCGGCATCTAAACTTACATTCTTGCATTTCAAATAAAGATACCAAGAGAATGAAGAAAATTTGATAATAGGAGTAAATTAGAAAGTTGATTAAAATGTCATGCTCAATCTGAATCACGAAAGAAAATTTTTGGGTACAGTGTCCCTTTAATATTAGGTTGCTTAATTTCTAAGTAATGGCAAAGAAAAACTATATTCATAGCTGACAGACTTATAGAGGGAGCATTCAGCATTTTACGAAGCCAAAATTGAACTTTGAGCCACATGTTTCTGATTTTTGGGCAGATCCATATCATGTGCAGAAGATTCGCCTGTGAGAGGGAACATTTAGGGGAGGCACTAAAATTTATATTTCCACATTTAAATCCCTTTTCTGGAGTGAAATAAGACATGTAGAGCAATTTCAAGTGAGACTCCCTCCAAGTAGCGGAGAGAGTTACTAGACTAGCTTCTTGAATTGAGAGATGAGGTAATTTGGAATCCAGTTCTTGATTCAACAATGCAGACCACTTAAGGCAAATTCTATCAAGGTTAATTGTACCTCTATCGGAGGTCAGTAGCATATAGCAAGGAGTGATTGACATATGTCCATTTTTGACAAGGACAAGCCAGTTCTCAATGGTCCCTAGGGACCAATTCCAGCCGTAATCGTTTATGAGTTTCAACACATAATGTCTAGCCTGGAGATAAGCAAAAAAAATTCTATGTGGGAGATTGCATCCTGTTCTAAAAGTGTCAAATGACTTGATGCAGCTTTTCCCCATGTCTAATATTTGATATACCTTGGAGAAACCCTCCGCCTTCCATTTTGCGAAGAGAGTGGAGAGAAGACCTGCTTGAAATTGAGGATTCCCAAAAAATGGGATGTACCTGGATACGTGATATTCTATGACTAATATGTTGCAGATCTTTTTCCATGCTAAAACTGGAATGTATAAGGATCTCAGTTTTTTTATTTCAGATGGAATAAAAGGAGTATCAGAATGAATGAGGGCAACAAGGGAAAAAGGATTCGATATGTTATTTTCAAGATCGTTATCTGTAACATAGTCTCTTAGGAACAACCAGTCGGTCACCACACAAGCTAAAAAAGCATAATTATAAGCCCTGAGATCCGGTAAATCGAGGCCTCCATATCTTACTGGGAGAGAGAGTTTCACAAGCGAGATTCTAGGCCTCCTATTTTGCCATAAAAAAGAGCTCAGTTGAGAGTTAAACAGCTTTAACTCCTTGCTCTTTAAGAGGAAAGGGATATTCTGAAGAATATAGAGTATTTTAGGAAGGAGAATCATCTTATACGCTGGAGAGAGGTAAATTATGTCAAATGTTTTTGAAGGTGTCTTTAACTTTATTTAGAATTGGGATTATATTAAGAGAGTACCATCTATCTGGATTAAAATATATAGCTATACCTAAGTATTTGAAAGAATCATGGACTACAGAAAAACATAATTTATGTAAGAACTTACCTGATAAATTCATTTCTTTCATATTAGCAAGAGTCCATGAGCTAGTGACGTATGGGATATACATTCCTACCAGGAGGGGCAAAGTTTCCCAAACCTCAAAATGCCTATAAATACACCCCTCACCACACCCACAAATCAGTTTAACGAATAGCCAAGAAGTGGGGTGATAAGAAAAAAGTGCGAAGCATAAATATAAGGAATTGGAATAATTGTGCTTTATACAAAAAAATCATAACCACCACAAAAAAGGGTGGGCCTCATGGACTCTTGCTAATATGAAAGAAATTAATTTATCAGGTAAGTTCTTACATAAATTATGTTTTCTTTCATGTAATTAGCAAGAGTCCATGAGCTAGTGACGTATGGGATAATGACTACCCAAGATGTGGATCTTCCACGCAAGAGTCACTAGAGAGGGAGGGATAAAATAAAGACAGCCAATTCCGCTGAAAAAAATCCACACCCAAAAATAAAGTTTAAATCTTACAAAGAAAAAAACTGAAAATATAAGCAGAAGATTCAAACTGAAACAGCTGCCTGAAGTACTTTTCTACCAAAAACAGCTTCAGAAGAAGAAAACACATCAAAATGGTAGAATTTAGTAAAAGTATGCAAAGAAGACCAAGTTGCTGCTTTGCAAATCTGATCAACCGAAGCTTCATTCCTAAACGCCCAGGAAGTAGAAACTGACCTAGTAGAATGAGCTGTAATCCTTTGAGGCGGAGTTTTACCCGACTCGACATAAGCATGATGAATTAAAGATTTCAACCAAGATGCCAAAGAAATGGCAGAGGCCTTCTGACCTTTCCTAGAACCGGAAAAGATAACAAATAGACTATAAGTCTTTCTGAAATTCTTAGTAGCTTCAACATAATATTTCAAAGCTCTAACTACATCCAAAGAATGCAATGATTTCTCCTTAGAATTCTTAGGATTAGGACATAATGAAGGAACCACAATTTCTCTACTAATGTTGTTAGAATTCACAACCTTAGGTAAAAATTTAAAAGAAGTTCGCAACACCGCCTTATCCTGGTGAAAAATCAGAAAAGGAGACTCACAAGAAAAAGCAGATAATTCAGAAACTCTTCTGGCAGAAGAGATGGCCAAAAGGAACAAAACTTTCCAAGAAAGTAATTTAATGTCCAATGAATGCATAGGTTCAAACGGAGGAGCTTGAAGAGCCCCCAGAACCAAATGCAAACTCCAAGGAGGAGAAATTGACTTAATGACAGGTTTTATACGAACCAAAGCTTGTACAAAACAATAAATATCAGGAAGATTAGCAATCTTTCTGTGAAAAAGAACAGAAAGAGCAAAGATTTGTCCTTTCAAGGAACTTGCAGACAAACCTTTATCCAAACCATCCTAAAGAAACTGTAAAATTCTCGGAATTCTAAAAGTATGCCAGGAAAAATGATGAGAAAGACACCAAGAAATAGAAGTCTTCCAGACTCTATAATATATCTCCCTAGATACGGATTTACGAGCCTGTAACATAGTATTAATCACAGAGTCAGAGAAACCTCTTTGACTAAGAATCAAGCGTTCAATCTCCACAACTTTACATTTAAGGATTTGAGATCCTGATGGAAAAAAGGACCTTGCGACAGAAGGTCTGGTCTTAACGGAAGAGTCCACGGTTGGCAAGAGGCCATCCGGACAAGATCCGCATACCAAAACCTGTGAGGCCATGCTGGAGCTACCAGCAGAACAAACGAGCATTCTTTCAGAATCTTGGAGATTACTCTTGGAATAAGAACTAGAGGCGGAAAGATATAGGCAGGATGATACTTCCAAGGAAGTGACAATGCATCCACTGCTTCCGCTTGAGGATCCCTGGATCTGGACAGATACCTGGGAAGTTTCTTGTTTAGATGAGAGGCCATCAGATCTATTTCTGGAAGTCCCCATATTTGAACAATCTGAAGAAATACCTCTGGGTGAAGAGACCATTCGCCCGGATGTAACGTTTGGCGACTGAGATAATCCGCTTCCCAATTGTCTATACCTGGGATATGAACCGCAGAAACTAGACAGGAGCTGGATTCCGCCCATACCAGAATTCGAGATACTTCTTTCATAGCCAGAGGACTGTGAGTCCCTCCTTGATGATTGATGTATGCCACAGTTGTGACATTGTCTGTCTGAAAACAAATGAACGATTCTCTCTTTAGAAGAGGCCATGACTGAAGAGCTCTGAAAATTGCACGGAGTTCCAAAATATTGATCAGTAATCTCACCTCCTGAGATTCCCAAACCCCTTGTGCTGTCAGAGACCCCCACACAGCTCCCCAACCTGTAAGACTTGCATCTGTTGAAATTACAGTCCAGGTCGGAAGAACAAAAAAAGCCCCCTGAACTAAACGAAGGTGATCTGTCCACCACGTCAGAGTGTCGTACAATCGGTTTTAAAGATATTAATTGAGATATCTTTGTGTAATCCCTGCACCACTGGTTCAGCATACAGAGCTGAAGAGGTCACATGTGAAAACGAGCAAAGGGGATCGCGTCCGATGCAGCAGTCATAAGACCTAGAATTTCCATGCATAAGGCTACCGAAGGGAATGATTGTGACTGAAGGTTTCGACAAGCTGATATCAATTTTAGACGTCTCTTGTCTGTCAAAGACAGAGTCATGGACACTGAATCTATCTGGAAACCTAAAAAGGTTACCCTTGTCTGAGGAATCAATGAACTTTTTGGTAAATTGATCCTCCAACCATGATCTTGAAGAAACAACACAAGTCGATTTGTATGAGATTCTGCTAAATGTGAAGACTGAGCAAGTACCAAGATATCGTCCAAATAAGGAAATACCACAATACCCTGTTCTCTGATTACAGACAGAAGGGCACCGAGAACCTTTGTAAAAATTCTTGGAGCTGTTGCTAGGCCAAACGGTAGAGCCACAAACTGGTAATGCTTGTCTAGGAAAGAGAATCTCAGAAACTGATAGTGATCTGGATGAATCGGAATATGCAGATATGCATCCTGTAAATCTATTGTAGACATATAATGCCCTTGCTGAACAAAAGGCAGGATAGTCCTTACAGTTACTATTTTGAATGTTGGTATCCTTACATAACGATTCAATATTTTTAGATCCAGAACTGGTCTGAAGGAATTCTCCTTCTTTGGTACAATGAAGAGATTTGAATAAAACCCCAGCCCCTGTTCCAGAACTGGAACTGGCATAATTACTCCAGCCAACTCTAGATCTGAAACACAATTCAGAAATGCTTGAGCCTTCGCTGGGTTTACTGGGACACGGGAAAGAAAAAATCTCTTTGCAGGAGGCCTTATCTTGAAGCCAATTCTGTACCCTTCTGAAACAATGTTCTGAATCCAAAGATTGATCCAAATTTCTTTGAAAAAACGTAATCTGCCCCCTACCAGCTGAGCTGGAATGAGGGCCGCACCTTCATGTGGACTTAGGAGCTGGCTTTGGTTTTCTAAAAGGCTTGGATTTATTCCAGACTGGAGATGGTTTCCAAACTGATACCACTCCTGAGGATGAAGGATCAGGCTTTTGTTCCTTGTTGTGACGAAAGGAACGAAAACGATTATTAGACCTAAATTTACCTTTAGATTTTTTATCCTGTGGTAAAAAAGTTCCTTTCCCTCCAGTAACAGTTGAGATAATAGAATCCAACTGAGAACCAAATAATTTATTACCCTGGAAAGAAAGGGAAAGCAGAGTAGACTTAGAAGACATATCAGCATTCCAAGTTTTAAGCCATAAAGCTCTTCTAGCTAAAAATAGCTAGAGACATATACCTGACATCAACTCTAATGATATCAAAGATGGCATCACAAATAAAATTATTAGCATGTTGAAGAAGATTAATAATGCTATGAGAATTATGATCTGTTACTTGTTGCGCTAAAGCTTCTAACCAAAAAGTTGAAGCTGCAGCAACATCCGCTAAAGATATAGCAGGTCTAAGAAGATTACCTGAACACAAGTAAGCTTTTCTTAGAAAGGATTCATCCTATCTAAAGGATCCTTAAAGGAAGTACCATCTGCCGTAGGAATCGTAGTACGCTTAGCAAGAGTAGAGACAGCCCCATCAACCTTAGGGATTTTGTCCCAAAACTCTAATCTGTCAGATGGCACAGGATATAATTGCTTAAAACGTTTTGAAGGAGTAAATGAATTACCCAAATTATTCCATTCCCTGGAAATTACTTCAGAAATAGCATCAGGGACAGGAAAAACTTCTGGAATAACTACAGGAGATTTAAAAACCTTATCTAAACATTTAGATTTAGTATCAAGAGGACTAGAATCCTCTATTTCTAATGCAATTAGGACTTCTTTAAGTAAAGAACGAATAAATTCCATTTTAAATAAATATGAAGATTTATCAGCATCAACCTCTGAGACAGAATCCTCTGAACCAGAAGAACCATTATCAGAATCAGAATGATGATGATGTTCATTTAAAAATTAATCTGAAAAATGAGAAGTTTTAAAAGACTTTTTACGTTTACTAGAAGGAGGAATAACAGACATAGCCTTCTTAATGGATTTAGAAACAAAATCTCTTATGTTATCAGGAACACTCTGAGCATTAGATGTTGACGGAACAGCAACAGGTAATGTAACAGTACTAAAGGAAATATTATCTGCATTAACAAGTTTGTCATGACAATCAGTACAAACAACAGCTGGAGGAACAGATACCATAAGTTTACAGCAGATACACTTAGCTTTGGTAGATCCAGCACCAGGCAGCGATTTTCCAGAAGTATCTTCTGACTCAGTGTTAACGTGGGACATCTTGCAATATGTAATAGAAAAAACAACATATAAAGCAAAATTGATCAAATTCCTTAAATGACAGTTTCAGGAATGGGAAAAAATGCCAGTGAACAAGCTTCTAGCAACCAGAAGCAATAAATAATGAGACTTAAATAATGTGGAGACAATAGTGACGCCCATATTTTTTTAGCGCCAAAAAAGACGCCCACATTATTTGGCGCCTAAATGCTTTTGGCATCAAAAATGACGCCACATCCGGAACGCCGACACTTTTGGCGCAAAAAAACGTCAAAAATGACGCAACTTCCGGCGACACGTATGACGCCGGAAACAGAACATTTTTTTGCGCCAAAAAAGTCCGCGCCAAGAATGATGCAATAAAATGAAGCATTTTCAGCCCCCGCGAGCCTAACAGCCCACAGGGAAAAAAGTCAAATTTTAAGGTAAGAAAAAATTGAATTATTCATATGCATTATCCCAAATATGAAACTGACTGTCTGAAATAAGGAACGTTGAACATCCTGAGTCAAGGCAAATAAATGTTTGAATACATATATTTAGAACTTTATAAAAAAGTGCCCAACCATAGCTTAGAGTGTCACAGAAAATAAGACTTACTTACCCCAGGACACTCATCTACAAGTTGTAGAAAGCCAAACCAGTACTGAAACGAAAATCAGTAGAGGTAATGGTATATATAAGAGTATATCGTCGATCTGAAAAGGGAGGTAAGAGATGAATCTCTACGACCGATAACAGAGAACCTATGAAATAGACCCCGTAGAAGGAGATCATTGAATTCACATAGGCAATACTCTCCTCACATCCCTCTGACATTCACTGCACGCTGAGAGGAAAACCGGGCTCCAACCTGCTGCGGAGCACATATCAACGTAGAATCTAGCACAAACTTACTTCACCACCTCCATAGGAGGCAAAGTTTGTAAAACTGATTTGTGGGTGTGGTGAGGGGTGTATTTATAGGCATTTTGAGGTTTGGGAAACTTTGCCCCTCTTGGTAGGAATGTATATCCCATACGTCACTAGCTCATGGACTCTTGCTAATTACATGAAAGAAAAGGTATGTTTGTACACGAATCCCTTATCTGCTTAATCCAAAGAAATTCAGACTTTGTTATATTTATTTTATATATTTATTTTATAACCCACAAAAGATCCAAACTGTTGTACTATTGAGAGAAATCTGGGTATATTAATAAGAGTATTAGACATATATACAAGGATATCATCCGCATAGAGTGCAATATTTAATTCCTTATTACCTATTTTAATTCCTTCCAGATGTTGTCTAACAAATCTAGCTAAGGGTTCAATAGCAATATTAAAAAGGGGAGAGAGTGGGCACCCTTGTCTAGTTCTTCTATGCAAAGTTATATCAGGAGATAGCTGCCCATTTACTATCAGCCGTGTAGAGGCCTTCTGGTATAATTTTTCAACAAACTTAATAAAATTTACTTTTAATCCAAATCGCTGCAAGGATGAGTCATGATGTACTGAATTGAAGGCCTTTTCGGCGTCTAATATTGCCATATCTGAGATAGTTCCTTTCCGTAACTGATCATGGCCTTCACCTTTCGCAAAATAGTCTATAGTGAGTAAAAGCTGCCTAATTTTGGCTGCCGAGTTCCTATTCTTCATAAAACCAGCCTGATCCGTATTAATAATAGAAGGGAGAAGGAACTGAAGTCATTGGGCCAAGATAGAAGTTAATATTTTATAGTCTGTATTAATAAGAGCAATGGGTCTATAGGACTCCTTCATAGATGGATCTTTTCCCTTTTTTAATATCAGGGTCATATAGGAAGCCGTGAAATTAACCGTAGGTTCATTCCCTTCTATATATATATATATATATATATATATATATATATATATATATATATATATATATATAGTTAGAGAGGTGATATGAGGTGTTATAGTAGAAGAGAGTATCTTATAGAATTTGTTAGGGAGTGCGTCTGGGCCAGGAGCTTTATTACGCGCAAGCTTTTTTATTAAGTTAGATACTTCTAATTCAGTAATAGGAGAGTAATGAAACTCTCAATGAAGGGTGAGAGATCTTACTCCAGAAATCCTCGCGCTCCTTAATATTGGAAACATCACATTCAGATCTACACATCCTGAGATGTTTTATCAGATAAATGTACACTTAATTCAAGGGGTTATATTAGTTCTTGGAAACTTTATTCTAGACACAAAAATGCAGATGAAAATCTAATCTTTTTTTTGTTGTTGTTTTTTTGGCAAAAGGTAATTGTTAAAGGGCTACAGGATTTTTGTGCATAACTTCTGTGAAAAATATTTTCCATTCGAACACAATATACCTATTTTAAAAGATGCATAGGAAAAAATGGTTAATAGTACTGTTCTGAATACCTTCTATAATTTCACTGCTTTAGAATGTAGGACCTGACCACTAATGAAATGAAATGCTTTACATGATATAGACAGGAATTATATCAGTAACATTATCCAGTATATTGTTCCCATATATAGTAGCATAGAGACAGGAATGATATTAGTAGCGTTCTGCTACTATGTAAGAACAATATACCGTATAGAGGCTGTAATGATATCAGTAACATTCTGCTACTATATAGAAACAATATACCGGATAGAGACAGGAATGATATCAGTAATGTTCTGCTACTATATGGCAACAATATACTGGATAGAGGCAGAAATGATATCGGTAACGTTCTTCTACTATATAGGAACAATATACTGGATAGAGGCTGGAATTATATCAGTAACGTTCTGCTACTATATGGGAACAATATACCGGATATAGACAGGAATTATATCAGCAACGATCTGATACTATATGGGAACAATATACCGGATAGAGGCTGGAATGATATCAGTAATAGTCTGCTACTATATAGGAACAATATACCGTATAGAGACAGGAATAATATATGTACGATTCTGCTACTATATAGGAACAATATACCGGATAAAGACAGGAATGATATCAGTATAATTCTGTTACTATATAGGAACAATATACCGGGATAGAGACAGGAATGATATCAGTATGATTCTGCTACTATATGGGTACAATATACCGGGATAGAGACAGGAATAATATATGTATGATTCTGCTACTATATAGGAACAATATACCGGATAGAGACAGGAATAATATCAGTATGATTCTGCTACTATATAGGAACAATATACCGGAGAGACACAGGAATGATATCGGTAATGTTCTACCACTATATAGGAACAATATACCAGGATAGACACAGGAATAATATCAGTATGATTCTGCTACTATATGGGAACAAGATACTGGATAGAGACAGGAATGATATCAGTATGATTCTGCTATTATATAGGAACAATATACCGGATAGATACAGGAATTATATCAGTAATGTTCTGCTACTATATAGGAACAATATACCGGATAGAGGCTGGAATGATATCAGTAACAGTTTGCTACTATATAGGAACAATATACTGAATAGATGCAGGAATGATATCAGTAACGTTCTGCTACTATATAGGAACAATATACCGTATAGAGGCTGGAATGATATCAGTAACATTCTGCTACTATTTGGAAACAATATACTGGATAGAGACAGGAATGATATCAGTAATGTTCTGCTACTATATAGGAATAATATACTGGATAGAGGCTGGAATGATATCAGTAAAAGTCTGCTACTATATAGGAACAATATACCGGATAGAGGCTGGAATGATATCAGTAACAGTTTGCTACTATATAGGAACAATATACCGTATAGAGACAGGAATAATATATGTATGATTCTGCTACTATATAGGAACAATATACTGGGATAGAGACAGGAATGATATCAGTAACATTCTGCTACTATATGGGAACAATATACCGGGATAGACACAGGAATAATATCAGTATGATTCTGCTACTATATGGGAACAAGATACTGGATAGAGACAGGAATGATATCAGTATGACTCTGCTATTATATAGGCACAATATACCGGATAGACACAGGAATGATATCAGTAATGTTCTGCTACTATATAGGAACAATATACCGGATAGAGGCTGGAATGATATCAGTAACAGTTTGCTACTATATAGGAACAATATACTGAATAGATGCAGGAATGATATCAGTAACGTTCTGCTACTATATAGGAACAATATACCGTATAGAGGCTGGAATGATATCAGTAACATTCTGCTACTATTTGGAAACAATATACTGGATAGAGACAGGAATGATATCAGTAATGTTCTGCTACTATATAGGAATAATATACTGGATAGAGGCTGGAATGATATCAGTAACAGTCTGCTACTATATAGGAACAATATACCGGATAGAGGCTGGAATGATATCAGTAACAGTTTGCTACTATATAGGAACAATATACTGTATAGAGACAGGAATAATATAATGTATGATTCTGCTACTATATAGGAACAATATACCTGGATAGAGGCAGGAATGATATCAGTAACATTCTGCTAATATATGGGAACAATATACCGGGATAGACACAGGAATAATATCAGTATGATTCTGCTACTATATGGGAACAATATACTGGATAGAGAGAGGAATGATATCAGTAACGTTCTGCTACTATATAGGAACAATATACCAGATAGAGACAGGTATGATACTATATAGGAACAACATACTGGATTGAGGCTGGAATGATATCAGTAATGGTCTGCTACTATATAGGAAGGAACAATATACTGGATAGAGACAGGAATGATATCAGTAACGTTCTGCTATTATATAGGAACAAAATACTGGATAGAGACAGGAATGATGTCAGTAACATTCTGCTACTATTAGGAACAATATACTGGATAGAGACAGGAATGATATCAGTAATGTTCTGCTACTATATAGGAACAATATACTGGATAGAGACAGGAATGATATCAGTAACGTTCCGCTACTATCTAGGAACAATATACTGGATAGAGACAGGAATAATTTCAGTATGTTCTGCTACTATATAAGAACAATATACTGGATAGAGACAGGAATAATATCAGTAATGTTCTGCTACTATATAGGAACAACATACCGGATAGAGACAAGAATGATATCAGTAACAGCATACCGGATAGAGACAGGAATGATATCAGTAATGTTCTGCCACTATATAGGAACAATATACTGGATAGAGACAGGAATGATATCAGTAATGTTCTGCTACTATATAGGAACAATATACTGGATAGAGACAGGAATGATATCAGTAATGTTCTGCTACTATATGGGAACAATATACCGGATAGAGACAGGAATGATATCAGTATGTTCTGCTACTCTAAGCCTTCCTACTAGGAGGATCCACCTGTTATAGTGGTTGGATTATTGCACATCAGTAGTATTAGGTTTATATACCAGCACACTACCTCCTCCCTAAGTATATTTTCTTTTTCCTACTAGCTATACAATTTAAAATCGCCTGTTTCTACTTGTGTAATTTATGGAATAGGTTAATATGAAAGCTTATAAGAACTTAACTATATGCAAAAAAAGAGGCTGGGGAAACCAGACTGCTTCTTTAAAAAAACATAAATTATGCTTACCTGATAATTTTATTTCAATAGTGGGGAGGAGAGTCCACTGCTTCATTCATTACTTTTGGGAAATCAGAACCTGGCCACCAGGAGGAGGCAAAGACACCCCAGTTTAAAGGGACACTGAACCCACATTTTTTCTTTCAAGTTTCGGATAGAGCATGCAATTTTTTTTTTTTTTTATAATCTTTGTGAGCAACAATGCGTAAGACATGTGAGAAATAAATTTAAACCCCAAACGGGGTACAAAAAAGCAAAAGACAAGCAATATATGGTTACACATTCCAAAAAAAATGTAGTTCTATGTCTTTACAAATTCAGTTACACATTGTTGAATTTTTTTATACTATACTATACACTAAGAAATATCAAAACAGAAAAGAAGAAAAAACAAAAAAGAAGAACTATTTACCATAATCCTAATAGAGCCAGGTCAGAGTTTCGGAAATGATATATTAGATATTCAATTTCAGCAGACGGGAGTGCTTTTATAAATAATGACCATTTCAAGGAAGAACCTAGTAATACCTTCCTCCTTATCCATACTAATGTCAAGTTGTTAAAGAATACATTGTTTTTTTAAACAGTTTTTAATTTCCAGAATACTAGGGACTGTCCGCATTTTCCATTTTTTTTTAAGATAAGATATCTAACAGCCAATATGACTAGGTTGATAATTTTAAAGGGACACTGAACCCAATTTTTTTCTTTTGTAATTCAGAAAGAGCTTGCAATTTTAAGCAACTTTCTAATTTACTCCTATTATCAATTTTTCTTCGTTCTCTTGCTATCATTATTTGAAAAAGAAGGCATCTAAGCTTTTTTTTGGTTTCAGTACTCTGGACAGCACTTTTTTTATTGGTGGATAAATTCATCCACCAATAAGCAAGGACAACCCAGGTTGTTCACCAAAAATGGTCCGGCATCTAAACTTACATTCTTGCATTTCAAATAAAGATACCAAGAGAATGAAGAAAATTTGATAATAGGAGTAAATTAGAAAGTTGATTAAAATGTCATGCTCAATCTGAATCACGAAAGAAAATTTTTGGGTACAGTGTCCCTTTAATATTAGGTTGCTTAATTTCTAAGTAATGGCAAAGAAAAACTATATTCATAGCTGACAGACTTATAGAGGGAGCATTCAGCATTTTACGAAGCCAAAATTGAACTTTGAGCCACATGTTTCTGATTTTTGGGCAGATCCATATCATGTGCAGAAGATTCGCCTGTGAGAGGGAACATTTAGGGGAGGCACTAAAATTTATATTTCCACATTTAAATCCCTTTTCTGGAGTGAAATAAGACATGTAGAGCAATTTCAAGTGAGACTCCCTCCAAGTAGCGGAGAGAGTTACTAGACTAGCTTCTTGAATTGAGAGATGAGGTAATTTGGAATCCAGTTCTTGATTCAACAATGCAGACCACTTAAGGCAAATTCTATCAAGGTTAATTGTACCTCTATCGGAGGTCAGTAGCATATAGCAAGGAGTGATTGACATATGTCCATTTTTGACAAGGACAAGCCAGTTCTCAATGGTCCCTAGGGACCAATTCCAGCCGTAATCGTTTATGAGTTTCAACGCATAATGTCTAGCCTGGAGATAAGCAAAAAAAATTCTATGTGGGAGATTGCATCCTGTTCTAAAAGTGTCAAATGACTTGATGCAGCTTTTCCCCATGTCTAATATTTGATATACCTTGGAGAAACCCTCCGCCTTCCATTTTGCGAAGAGAGTGGAGAGAAGACCTGCTTGAAATTGAGGATTCCCAAAAAATGGGATGTACCTGGATACGTGATATTCTATGACTAATATGTTGCAGATCTTTTTCCATGCTAAAACTGGAATGTATAAGGATCTCAGTTTTTTTATTTCAGATGGAATAAAAGGAGTATCAGAATGAATGAGGGCAACAAGGGAAAAAGGATTCGATATGTTATTTTCAAGATCGTTATCTGTAACATAGTCTCTTAGGAACAACCAGTCGGTCACCACACAAGCTAAAAAAGCATAATTATAAGCCCTGAGATCCGGTAAATCGAGGCCTCCATATCTTACTGGGAGAGAGAGTTTCACAAGCGAGATTCTAGGCCTCCTATTTTGCCATAAAAAAGAGCTCAGTTGAGAGTTAAACAGCTTTAACTCCTTGCTCTTTAAGAGGAAAGGGATATTCTGAAGAATATAGAGTATTTTAGGAAGGAGAATCATCTTATACGCTGGAGAGAGGTAAATTATGTCAAATGTTTTTGAAGGTGTCTTTAACTTTATTTAGAATTGGGATTATATTAAGAGAGTACCATCTATCTGGATTAAAATATATAGCTATACCTAAGTATTTGAAAGAATCATGGACTACAGAAAAACATAATTTATGTAAGAACTTACCTGATAAATTCATTTCTTTCATATTAGCAAGAGTCCATGAGCTAGTGACGTATGGGATATACATTCCTACCAGGAGGGGCAAAGTTTCCCAAACCTCAAAATGCCTATAAATACACCCCTCACCACACCCACAAATCAGTTTAACGAATAGCCAAGAAGTGGGGTGATAAGAAAAAAGTGTGAAGCATAAATATAAGGAATTGGAATAATTGTGCTTTATACAAAAAAATCATAACCACCACAAAAAAGGGTGGGCCTCATGGACTCTTGCTAATATGAAAGAAATTAATTTATCAGGTAAGTTCTTACATAAATTATGTTTTCTTTCATGTAATTAGCAAGAGTCCATGAGCTAGTGACATATGGGATAATGACTACCCAAGATGTGGATCTTCCACGCAAGAGTCACTAGAGAGGGAGGGATAAAATAAAGACAGCCAATTCCGCTGAAAAAAATCCACACCCAAAAATAAAGTTTAAATCTTACAAAGACAAAAACTGAAAATATAAGCAGAAGATTCAAACTGAAACAGCTGCCTGAAGTACTTTTCTACCAAAAACAGCTTCAGAAGAAGAAAACACATCAAAATGGTAGAATTTAGTAAAAGTATGCAAAGAAGACCAAGTTGCTGCTTTGCAAATCTGATCAACCGAAGCTTCATTCCTAAACGCCCAGGAAGTAGAAACTGACCTAGTAGAATGAGCTGTAATCCTTTGAGGCGGAGTTTTACCCGACTCGACATAAGCATGATGAATTAAAGATTTCAACCAAGATGCCAAAGAAATGGCAGAGGCCTTCTGACCTTTCCTAGAACCGGAAAAGATAACAAATAGACTATAAGTCTTTCTGAAATTCTTAGTAGCTTCAACATAATATTTCAAAGCTCTAACTACATCCAAAGAATGCAATGATTTCTCCTTAGAATTCTTAGGATTAGGACATAATGAAGGAACCACAATTTCTCTACTAATGTTGTTAGAATTCACAACCTTAGGTAAAAATTTAAAAGAAGTTCGCAACACCGCCTTATCCTGGTGAAAAATCAGAAAAGGAGACTCACAAGAAAAAGCAGATAATTCAGAAACTCTTCTGGCAGAAGAGATGGCCAAAAGGAACAAAACTTTCCAAGAAAGTAATTTAATGTCCAATGAATGCATAGGTTCAAACGGAGGAGCTTGAAGAGCCCCCAGAACCAAATGCAAACTCCAAGGAGGAGAAATTGACTTAATGACAGGTTTTATACGAACCAAAGCTTGTACAAAACAATAAATATCAGGAAGATTAGCAATCTTTCTGTGAAAAAGAACAGAAAGAGCAAAGATTTGTCCTTTCAAGGAACTTGCAGACAAACCTTTATCCAAACCATCCTAAAGAAACTGTAAAATTCTCGGAATTCTAAAAGTATGCCAGGAAAAATGATGAGAAAGACACCAAGAAATAGAAGTCTTCCAGACTCTATAATATATCTCCCTAGATACGGATTTACGAGCCTGTAACATAGTATTAATCACAGAGTCAGAGAAACCTCTTTGACTAAGAATCAAGCGTTCAATCTCCACAACTTTAAATTTAAGGATTTGAGATCCTGATGGAAAAAAGGACCTTGCGACAGAAGGTCTGGTCTTAACGGAAGAGTCCACGGTTGGCAAGAGGCCATCCGGACAAGATCCGCATACCAAAACCTGTGAGGCCATGCTGGAGCTACCAGCAGAACAAACGAGCATTCTTTCAGAATCTTGGAGATTACTCTTGGAATAAGAACTAGAGGCGGAAAGATATAGGCAGGATGATACTTCCAAGGAAGTGACAATGCATCCACTGCTTCCGCTTGAGGATCCCTGGATCTGGACAGATACCTGGGAAGTTTCTTGTTTAGATGAGAGGCCATCAGATCTATTTCTGGAAGTCCCCATATTTGAACAATCTGAAGAAATACCTCTGGGTGAAGAGACCATTCGCCCGGATGTAACGTTTGGCGACTGAGATAATCCGCTTCCCAATTGTCTATACCTGGGATATGAACCGCAGAAACTAGACAGGAGCTGGATTCCGCCCATACCAGAATTCGAGATACTTCTTTCATAGCCAGAGGACTGTGAGTCCCTCCTTGATGATTGATGTATGCCACAGTTGTGACATTGTCTGTCTGAAAACAAATGAACGATTCTCTCTTTAGAAGAGGCCATGACTGAAGAGCTCTGAAAATTGCACGGAGTTCCAAAATATTGATCAGTAATCTCACCTCCTGAGATTCCCAAACCCCTTGTGCTGTCAGAGACCCCCACACAGCTCCCCAACCTGTAAGACTTGCATCTGTTGAAATTACAGTCCAGGTCGGAAGAACAAAAAAAGCCCCCTGAACTAAACGAAGGTGATCTGTCCACCACGTCAGAGTGTCGTACAATCGGTTTTAAAGATATTAATTGAGATATCTTTGTGTAATCCCTGCACCACTGGTTCAGCATACAGAGCTGAAGAGGTCACATGTGAAAACGAGCAAAGGGGATCGCGTCCGATGCAGCAGTCATAAGACCTAGAATTTCCATGCATAAGGCTACCGAAGGGAATGATTGTGACTGAAGGTTTCGACAAGCTGATATCAATTTTAGACGTCTCTTGTCTGTCAAAGACAGAGTCATGGACACTGAATCTATCTGGAAACCTAAAAAGGTTACCCTTGTCTGAGGAATCAATGAACTTTTTGGTAAATTGATCCTCCAACCATGATCTTGAAGAAACAACACAAGTCGATTTGTATGAGATTCTGCTAAATGTGAAGACTGAGCAAGTACCAAGATATCGTCCAAATAAGGAAATACCACAATACCCTGTTCTCTGATTACAGACAGAAGGGCACCGAGAACCTTTGTAAAAATTCTTGGAGCTGTTGCTAGGCCAAACGGTAGAGCCACAAACTGGTAATGCTTGTCTAGGAAAGAGAATCTCAGAAACTGATAGTGATCTGGATGAATCGGAATATGCAGATATGCATCCTGTAAATCTATTGTAGACATATAATGCCCTTGCTGAACAAAAGGCAGGATAGTCCTTACAGTTACTATTTTGAATGTTGGTATCCTTACATAACGATTCAATATTTTTAGATCCAGAACTGGTCTGAAGGAATTCTCCTTCTTTGGTACAATGAAGAGATTTGAATAAAACCCCAGCCCCTGTTCCAGAACTGGAACTGGCATAATTACTCCAGCCAACTCTAGATCTGAAACACAATTCAGAAATGCTTGAGCCTTTGCTGGGTTTACTGGGACACGGGAAAGAAAAAATCTCTTTGCAGGAGGCCTTATCTTGAAGCCAATTCTGTACCCTTCTGAAACAATGTTCTGAATCCAAAGATTGATCCAAATTTCTTTGAAAAAACGTAATCTGCCCCCTACCAGCTGAGCTGGAATGAGGGCCGCACCTTCATGTGGACTTAGGAGCTGGCTTTGGTTTTCTAAAAGGCTTGGATTTATTCCAGACTGGAGATGGTTTCCAAACTGATACCACTCCTGAGGATGAAGGATCAGGCTTTTGTTCCTTGTTGTGACGAAAGGAACGAAAACGATTATTAGACCTAAATTTACCTTTAGATTTTTTATCCTGTGGTAAAAAAGTTCCTTTCCCTCCAGTAACAGTTGAGATAATAGAATCCAACTGAGAACCAAATAATTTATTACCCTGGAAAGAAAGGGAAAGCAGAGTAGACTTAGAAGACATATCAGCATTCCAAGTTTTAAGCCATAAAGCTCTTCTAGCTAAAAATAGCTAGAGACATATACCTGACATCAACTCTAATGATATCAAAGATGGCATCACAAATAAAATTATTAGCATGTTGAAGAAGATTAATAATGCTATGAGAATTATGATCTGTTACTTGTTGCGCTAAAGCTTCTAACCAAAAAGTTGAAGCTGCAGCAACATCCGCTAAAGATATAGCAGGTCTAAGAAGATTACCTGAACACAAGTAAGCTTTTCTTAGAAAGGATTCATCCTATCTAAAGGATCCTTAAAGGAAGTACCATCTGCCGTAGGAATCGTAGTACGCTTAGCAAGAGTAGAGACAGCCCCATCAACCTTAGGGATTTTGTCCCAAAACTCTAATCTGTCAGATGGCACAGGATATAATTGCTTAAAACGTTTAGAAGGAGTAAATGAATTACCCAAATTATTCCATTCCCTGGAAATTACTTCAGAAATAGCATCAGGGACAGGAAAAACTTCTGGAATAACTACAGGAGATTTAAAAACCTTATCTAAACATTTAGATTTAGTATCAAGAGGACTAGAATCCTCTATTTCTAATGCAATTAAGACTTCTTTAAGTAAAGAACGAATAAATTACATTTTAAATAAATATGAAGATTTATCAGCATCAACCTCTGAGACAGAATCCTCTGAACCAGAAGAACCATTATCAGAATCAGAATGATGATGATGTTCATTTAAAAATTAATCTGAAAAATGAGAAGTTTTAAAAGACTTTTTACGTTTACTAGAAGGAGGAATAACAGACATAGCCTTCTTAATGGATTTAGAAACAAAATCTCTTATGTTATCAGGAACACTCTGAGCATTAGATGTTGACGGAACAGCAACAGGTAATGTAACAGTACTAAAGGAAATATTATCTGCATTAACAAGTTTGTCATGACAATCAGTACAAACAACAGCTGGAGGAACAGATACCATAAGTTTACAGCAGATACACTTAGCTTTGGTAGATCCAGCACCAGGCAGCGATTTTCCAGAAGTATCTTCTGACTCAGTGTTAACGTGGGACATCTTGCAATATGTAATAGAAAAAACAACATATAAAGCAAAATTGATCAAATTCCTTAAATGACAGTTTCAGGAATGGGAAAAAATGCCAGTGAACAAGCTTCTAGCAACCAGAAGCAATAAATAATGAGACTTAAATAATGTGGAGACAATAGTGACGCCCATATTTTTTTAGCGCCAAAAAAGACGCCCACATTATTTGGCGCCTAAATGCTTTTGGCATCAAAAATGACGCCACATCCGGAACGCCGACACTTTTGGCGCAAAAAAACATCAAAAATGACGCAACTTCCGGCGACACGTATGACGCCGGAAACAGAATTTTTTTTTGCGCCAAAAAAGTCCGCACCAAGAATGATGCAATAAAATGAAGCATTTTCAGCCCCCGCGAGCCTAACAGCCCACAGGGAAAAAAGTCAAATTTTAAGGTAAGAAAAAATTGAATTATTCATATGCATTATCCCAAATATGAAACTGACTGTCTGAAATAAGGAACGTTGAACATCCTGAGTCAAGGCAAATAAATGTTTGAATACATATATTTAGAACTTTATAAAAAAGTGCCCAACCATAGCTTAGAGTGTCACAGAAAATAAGACTTACTTACCCCAGGACACTCATCTACAAGTTGTAGAAAGCCAAACCAGTACTGAAACGAAAATCAGTAGAGGTAATGGTATATATAAGAGTATATCGTCGATCTGAAAAGGGAGGTAAGAGATGAATCTCTACGACCGATAACAGAGAACCTATGAAATAGACCCCGTAGAAGGAGATCATTGAATTCAAATAGGCAATACTCTCCTCACATCCCTCTGACATTCACTGCACGCTGAGAGGAAAACCGGGCTCCAACCTGCTGCGGAGCGCATATCAACGTAGAATCTAGCACAAACTTACTTCACCACCTCCATAGGAGGCAAAGTTTGTAAAACTGATTTGTGGGTGTGGTGAGGGGTGTATTTATAGGCATTTTGAGGTTTGGGAAACTTTGCCCCTCCTGGTAGGAATGTATATCCCATACGTCACTAGCTCATGGACTCTTGCTAATTACATGAAAGAAAAGGTATGTTTGTACACGAATCCCTTATCTGCTTAATCCAAAGAAATTCAGACTTTGTTATATTTATTTTATATATTTATTTTATAACCCACAAAAGATCCAAACTGTTGTACTATTGAGAGAAATCTGGGTATATTAATAAGAGTATTAGACATATATACAAGGATATCATCCGCATAGAGTGCAATATTTAATTCCTTATTACCTATTTTAATTCCTTCCAGATGTTGTCTAACAAATCTAGCTAAGGGTTCAATAGCAATATTAAAAAGGGGAGAGAGTGGGCACCCTTGTCTAGTTCTTCTATGCAAAGTTATATCAGGAGATAGCTGCCCATTTACTATCAGCCGTGTAGAGGCCTTCTGGTATAATTTTTCAACAAACTTAATAAAATTTACTTTTAATCCAAATCGCTGCAAGGATGAGTCATGATGTACTGAATTGAAGGCCTTTTCGGCGTCTAATATTGCCATATCTGAGATAGTTCCTTTCCGTAACTGATCATGGCCTTCACCTTTCGCAAAATAGTCTATAGTGAGTAAAAGCTGCCTAATTTTGGCTGCCGAGTTCCTATTCTTCATAAAACCAGCCTGATCCGTATTAATAATAGAAGGGAGAAGGAACTGAAGTCATTGGGCCAAGATAGAAGTTAATATTTTATAGTCTGTATTAATAAGAGCAATGGGTCTATAGGACTCCTTCATAGATGGATCTTTTCCCTTTTTTAATATCAGGGTCATATAGGAAGCCGTGAAATTAACCGTAGGTTCATTCCCTTCTATATATATATATATATATATAGTTAGAGAGGTGATATGAGGTGTTATAGTAGAAGAGAGTATCTTATAGAATTTGTTAGGGAGTGCGTCTGGGCCAGGAGCTTTATTACGCGCAAGCTTTTTTATTAAGTTAGATACTTCTAATTCAGTAATAGGAGAGTAATGAAACTCTCAATGAAGGGTGAGAGATCTTACTCCAGAAATCCTCGCGCTCCTTAATATTGGAAATTCTAGGGGAGTATATATCTTTATAATAATTAAAGAAGGTTTGTAGAAGTTCTTCTGATAACCTAAGCCTTTGGCCTTCTACACATAGGGAATCTATCTATTGAGAACCCTGTTTAAAAAGTTTAGCTAAAAGTTTCCCTGTCTTATTGCCGTATCTATGTAGCTTTGCTTGAAGCCTAATATCTTTTTGTGTAGACTTATATAATAATAGGAAGGAGTCTCTCTCTCCCAGTGCTGAAGTATATTTAGCCCATTTGTGCGGGGTCTTTTCAGTTAGATAAGCATTATAGGCATTTGTAACCGCACGTAGTAATTAATTCTCCCGGAATTTAAGTTTCTTAGTACGCCTGATACTATATGCTAGAATTTCGCCCCTTAGAACTGCTTTTAGCAGTCTCCCAGAATAGATCAGAATGATTCCTAGCTTCGGAATTTATAAATTTAACATCCGAAGCTAAGAAAGTGGGGAAGAAGAAACGATTATTTGTGGGTGAAGGAATATTAGGCTTAAATTCAAGACATACGGGAGCATGATCAGAAACCGCAATAGGTAAAATTTGCAGGAAGACCTTCTGGTTACAAAACCTTTCATCAATCAGGAATAGATCAATCTGCGAAAGGGATTTGTGTGCTTTTGAGAGGCATGTAAAATCCCGTATGTCAGGATTTTGGAATCTCCATATATCTCGCACTCTTAAGTTATTAAAAATCCTGGAGAAAAGTCTTTACTCAAGATTATCTCTTTTCGTTTTTCTTGAAAGAACATTCTGTCTCAGTCTGTCCATAGGATACTGGGGTGCCATGTTGAAATCCCCTCCCATGATTAAGAAACTCTCTGCACAGGACATGAGCCTCGTCTGTAAAGTATCCCAAAAGGATAAGTTAAAAACAATGGGAGCATATATATTACATAGAGTATACAAGACATTGGAAATTTTAATTTTCAGTATAAGATATCTCCCCTCATAGTCTGATTCATTATGCAAGACCTCATAGTTAACTTTTTTACCCAATAAAATAGCAACTCCGGCTTTACGGGTTAGGCTAGAAGAAAAAAAAAAACCTCTTTAACCCAAGAGGATTTAAGTTTAAGAACCTCTTCGGAATTCAAATGTGTTTCTTGTAGAAAGGCTATGGAAGTATTGATTTTCTTGAGAAAGGTTATTATCGTTTTTCTTTTAATAGGAGATGTAAGACCACCTATATTCCAAGAGGTAAATTTAATTCCATCATGCATAGGTATCATCTATGGGGATGAAGGGGGAAGAGAGAGAGGAGAAAAAAAAAAAAACAAGGGAACAAGGAACAAACATATACAGCATAGACGACTATACCACCCAAGACGTCTACTACCCTAATCTAATGGGACCCAAGCATTAGATTACGCGTAGAGAGCAAAGAAGAAAAATTTAAAAAAAAAAACATTTATAAGTTTCTATTATCACCTGTAACATAATTTATTAAGGGGGACAATTCGTAGAATAAAACTTTTCTGCCGCAGAGGCTGTATCAAAAAAAATGTGTGGTATTATCAATCACCAATCTCAGTCTGGCAGGATGCATAATAGTTGCACGAAGCCCTTGCTGTATGAATTTTGTTCACATTGCGGCTAATTCTCTTCTTTTCAGGGCCGTTTCTGCTGCATAGTCCTGAAATATGAGGACTTTAGCCTCCCCAAGAGATAAGGGTTGATGCTTACGATAATATTGTAAGGACATGATTTTATCTTGATAGTTCAAGAATTTGACTATAATAGGTCTTGGCCTCTTATTAATGTTGGTAGGAGCCACTGATCCTATCCTATGTGCACGCTCTATAATTATTTTAGGATAGCTCTCGGGATTTGTAATAGTCGTGGAAGTGTGAGTGTGAATAATCTGTTAAAATCTTCTAGCTGTTTTTCCTTGGGGACACCAATTACTCCTAAGTTATTTCGCCTTGAGCGGTTCTCAAGATCTTCAACTTTATTCTGTAATTTGATAAGAGCAAGTGATGTGGTTTCCAGCTTAACATTCTGAGCTGAGACAAGATCTTCAAGATCCGATACTCTTTGCTCTACCACAGAAAACCTTTCAAATTGTTTAACTTCTGAAGTTAAATATACAATATCTTGTTTGATCTCTTTTTTTAGAGAGTCAAATTTAGGCGAAAGAGCGTCAGAGATTTTAGAAACTAGGGACTGTACATCGGTGAATTCTTGTGGATTTAAAGAGTCTCTACTGGGGCCTCAGGAGCAGATTTATGCTTTTTATCCCTTTGTCTAACCGACATAGCTGCTGGTGGAGTTTTAACGTGAGAGTGAAAATATTTATCCATATACTTGTGAGTGTGGGAAGTGAAGTGTGAGGCAGAGACTTACTTATTGTGCTTAGGGGGGAGGATCCCCAAAAAAGAGCAAAAAAAAGGGGGAAGAGGGGAACAGGAGGGAACGTGGGGTGCAATGTGAAGAAAAAATAAAAACAAAATAAAAATAAAAATTGTGAAGGCAAAATTTACTGAGAAAAAAGTGAGTTTGATAGATCAGGCAGCCATGCTGGAGACACAAGAGAGCATTCTCAATTAATCTAGAGAATTTTTAGGGTTCTTCGGCCCTTAGCAATGTATAGTATAGCCCCTTTACAGTTTTATAGAGATGCCCTTAATATGCTTTAAGTCTATAAAGGTTAGAATTTCTAGGGTTAGAGAGAGGTGACCCAGAGAGTAAAAAAGTAGGAATTCAGACACTCATATGTATCAAAATTAAATAATTTAACCTGTATGAGTTAGGTTAATTTAACCTCTAGCAAAATATAGTAAGGTAAATGTACTTTTGGTGAGACAAGCTTGTGGGATTGAATACGAATAACAATGTATAAACAATGAGTAACAACGTGAACGCTTGTCAAGCTGTAGTCTAAACTAGTTCAGCTTTTTAAGTAAAATAAAGAAAAAAAACTTTTCATATATTGCCTTAACTAGCGCTTTATATATTATTAAAAACTAATCTAGGTAAAGCTAGCTAGGGGTGCTAAGTTGAGTAGAGCAGAAAGTTAGTAGTTTCACTTCTAGTATAGGAATACTCTGGACTCATTAGATCTTGATCTCCAACCTTTGTTTTAAAGAGAATTTTGTAGTTTCTCATGTGATAGAGCAGTTTTACATGGAGGACTAAATGTAAAGAAATATTGTTGCACAGTCCTATTCAAGGCTAATTTATAAAGCTCAGTTGCTGAGACTTTGAGGTCCTGTTACCTCTAGTGGAATATATTGAGTCAAGTAGAGATAATTGTTGAAAAAATAACTTAAAGTAGCAGCTAAATGATATTGATACTTTTTAGAAATATAACTTCTAGAATAAAGAGCAGTAATTTACATAAGGAGAGAGATTTTACATGTTATAGCAAAGTTAAAGGTAAGGTAAAGTTGAGCACACTACTTAACGCTATGTTTACTATTTTTAAAAAATAACATAAGTTTCATTCATCATTCGAGAATATTTCACATAATTACATATTTTTCTAACGTTGAACTATTGTTCCGACACCAATCTTTGTCCGCCCGACATTTTGGGAACTTTGATTGACAGTCGCTACCGATATTATAGACCAATCCGCTGTTTCCCCTTCAGGGGTTTAGCCCATCCATTCCGACGTCACTCGATGACTGAGCGCATGCGTCGGACTAAACCTACTTCCACCCGTGCTCGTTCGTGAGTCGCGCATGCTCAGTGTAAGTTATGTAGCGATTGCTTTATTATCTTTCTGCCTGCGATCGACGGAACTCTTAGGCTCAATGAATCATTTGTTACAATCTCAACAATGTATCTGGCAGTGGGGGAAGTGGCGCATGCGCATAAGATCTATAGAGTCTGTGAACGCGCATTGAGCTGACGTAAGCAGAGGGGTGAGACCGCTTGCTGAAATAAAATATAGAAACACGGAAGTGGCATGGGGGAGGAGAATTGAATACAACGTTAGGAATTATAAACTTTGGATTTCAGGTAAACAACATAATATAACAAAAAACAAAGTTAGCGACTAGCTTATGGTTAATTAGTACTTTGATTATATGGATTCAATAGCCCTAAACTTTACCTTACCTTTAAAGGATATAAGTGCAGAGTTTATGCACATAGGTCCGCTTTGACCCAGTTGCAGCTTGTATTTAATAAATAAAAGCAGAGACCAAAGACTCTTGGGTTTCTCCTTTTCTTTTTCTCTTTCCCTTCCTCTCCTATTCCTTTCGAAATATTTACCCATATTTATGGAACAAGTTAACAAGAAAATATATAAGAAATGTAACCTGAGAAGAAAAAAGTCTGTCTAGAAATAGAAACTGTTCAATAGAAGCCCGGTAGCAGGTAAAGTCATTTAGGGCTATATAGCAAAAAAGAAGCAATGTAAGTGATTGTCCAGCACTCTACGTTACCCGTCCTTGTGTTAACAGTTGCTGATCGCAGATGGAAGGACCTCCATGAAGAGCGCCCCCCCCCCTCACGCAGCACCAGTGGGAGCGCAAAGCAGGGAAAGAAACAAACAGCGAGTACCGAGACTAATCTTAAAGCAGGCTCTATGTGGAGCGAGCCGACAGGAGCAGTCAGAAGGCTATAGAGTGATGGCAAACCTTGGCCCTCACGCAGCATCGGTGGGAGGGCACGGCAGAAAGAAAAGTGCAACTCCTGGGGATCTCACAGAAGCTCCCGAATTATTCCGAGTGGAGAAGACCGGTATCGGTACACAAGCAGAAACAATCAGGGCGGTCCCAGGTCCACAGCTGAACAGGGAGTCAGGCCAATAGATCAGACTTTGTGACCGGCACAGCAGCACCAGCCGATGACCTCCTCCAAGGGTGTGAGCCGCTCCAAAGCACCTGGGCAGAGAAAACACTCTAGGGGAGGTGAAACCGCCCCAGCATCCAGCGAACCCCATCCTTCAGCTCGACACTCAGGTGATAAGGGCACAGTGACTCAGGTAATGTCCGAACTCCTCACAGCGACTGTGAGGAGGAGACATATAAGATAGTAGGTAAGGCAGTAGCTTTCCCAAACTGCATTTCTCTTTGCCTCATGCAGTATAGGTCTTAGGACTAAGTAGGCAAAGTGTTGTATAGGTGTTTGTAGAAAAGTTGTGTCCTTTTCAGGTGCTGCAGCTCGCAGCCTTAGTACGGTATTGTGGCACTTATGGGGTTCCAGTATGCCCCTGGATCTGGCCACTGCAAGTTGTGGTTTTTAGCTGTACAAGCCGCTCAGGGTCTAAGGGTTTAGGCGCCGTTCCTCGCCAATAGCTTGTAGGAGATAAGATCAGAGAAGGTGCAACACCTGACCACACACACCTGTGCTCTGCCTCCTCCGGAACTCCTCAGAGCATGCAATTTTAAGCAACTTTCTAATTTACTCCTATTGACAAATTTTCTTCATTCTCTTGGTATCTTTATTTGAAATGCAAGAATGTAAGTTTAGATGCCGGCCCATTTTTGGTGAACAACCTGGGTTGTTCTTGCTGATTGGTGGATAAATTCATCCACCACTGAACAAGTGCTTTCCAGGGTTTGAACCAAACAAATAGCTTAGATATCTTCTTTTTCAAATAAATATAGCAAGAGAACGAAGAAATTTGCTTAAAATTGCATGCTCTATCTGAAGCACAAAATAAAATATTTGGGTCCAGTGTCCCTTTAAATACCTCCCCCAATCCCCTAATCCCCCAGTCATTATGCCGAGGGAACAAGGAACAGTAGGAGAAATATCAGGGTATAAATGGTGCCAGAAGATAATTAAATTTAAGTCCGCACACTGGAGTTACGGGTGGGAGCCGAGGTCTCTCCTCCCCACGATGGAAATAAAATTATCAAGCAAGCATAATTTAATTTTTCCATCTAAAGGGGAGGAGAGTCCACCGCTTCATTCATTACTTTTGGCAAACATATAACCAAGCTTTAGAGGACACTGAATGAAACCGGGAGGGTAAAAAGGCGGACCCTAATCTGAGGGCACCACAGCCTGTAGAACCTTTCTCCCAAAAACAGCTTCCACAGAAGCAAAAACGTCAAATTTGTAAAACTTTGTAAAAGTGTATAAGGAGGACCAGGTAGCCGCCTTACAAATCTGCTCCATAGAGGCCTCATTCTTGAAGGCCCAAGACGAAGCCACAGCTCTAGTTGAATGAGCCGTGATCCTCTGAGGAGGCTTATATCCCGCTGTCTCATATGCCAATCGAATCAGACTCCTCAAACAAATAAGACAAAGAAGTCGAAGAGGCCCTCTGCCCCTTGTGCTTCCCGGAATACACCACAAAAAGAGATGTAGACTGTCTAAAATCCTTTGTAGCCTAAAGATAGAACTTCAAGGCACGAACCACATCCAGATTATGAAGTAACCTCTCCTTAGAAGATGGGTTAGGACACAAAGAAGGAACAATTATTTCCTGATTGATGTTACGGTTAGACACCACCTGGGGAAGAAACCCTAAACCGGTGTGAAGAACAGCCTTATACACATGAAAAAACAGATAAGGAGGCTCGAACTGCAAGGCAGCTAGCTCAGATACTCTGCGCGCCGATGCAATAGCCAACAGGAAGAGAACCTTCCAGGACAGAATCTTAATGTCAACGGAATGCATAGGCTTAAACGGAACCCTCTGCAATACCTGAAGGACCAAGTTTAAGCTCCATGAGGTAACAAACTGCCTAAATACAGGCCTGATTCTAGACGGAGCCTGAACAAACGATTGAATGTCAGGAAGCTCAGTGAGTCTCCTATGCAACAAGACTGATAATGTCAAAATCTGTCCCCTTGGGGGCGTGTCCGTACAGCGTTCATGGTAGGACGCACATTCTGTGAGCTCTGATAGAATCTTCATTAATCCGCCGTTTTTGGAGACCTTACAGCGACCCATTTATCATCACACTACAGGATAAATCTGCCCTGTCTTCAGGGGTAATATTTTAGCTTGGATCCGCTGTTTTTATGAACTTGGAGCTGCAGATCGGAAAGATAAGGCCTAGGGCGGCGGCCCACTATTAAGCCACAACTCCCCTTCTCCGGGTTACCAGTGCTGGCAGATATTATCTGCCTTACTGAAAGCTACACTCACAATACCGGACTAAACAATCTCTTACTAACAAGATCACAGACCAACCACCAAGAAACTCTCAACTTTTATTCAATTGGAGGGGTTCAATATGGCGTCCGCATGGGAGATGAACTCACTGTCAATATTGGATCAACGCTTTGCTAGAATAGAGCACCTGCTACTCAACCTATACCAAAAATCCCTGCCTAGGGCTTTTCTGGAACATGCCGAAACATTTACACAGAGGACGCCTGAGGGGGATTATGAAATTGGCGCTGCAAATGTCAATAGCCAGACAGCGCAACCTGCCTTAAAGAATGCGCATTTTCCCCCACACAAACTTCCCACTGAACCTGAGGCATGGGGACCGGGTACAAGCACCCAGGAAGATCTGGTTACATACCCTTCAGAACGTCTGAATATCCCAGTTACGAGCGTTGCAGCGCTGCCCAGCCCCAGGAAAAAGCATACAGTTACATCTACAGGAAGCAGCGGCACATCGGAGGTCACAGCCGAATTAGAGTCTCACTACTTAATTGGCACAGCTTACCCCCAGGCTACAGATGACACATCCGGGACAATGACAACCTTCGAGATAGAAGCGACTCTGGCCCCCTTTATAAACGCACGCAACCATGTTCTTTCAGAGGGGATCACTTTGAGAAGCCAGCTGGACTTTCTTGTGGATACCGCTCCTGGGACAAGACGCATAGCTAACACTGTAAGTTGTATTGACACTTTGCTTATGGGACTATGCTGCGGAGAGATCAGGAAGCTGGGGACCCCCCATTCATCTTGGCTTAATGTCCCTATCGTATTAATCCATGCCGCATGGTCAAATGACAAGGAGGGCATAGGATAATAGAATGAACTCAGACTGCCATTTTGCCCTCTCTCTCCCACTTGACAGTCTGTATTTTTAATACTTAGGTAGGGTTTGAGGGGGCATGATAAGATTAGCTCTAGCTTGGTAAACAATGGTTAAAAGTATAGTTGTGTGTTTACTGACATAATGTTCACAATACGTTAATCAGTGTCTTATCTCTTGACTAGAGCTTAACATATACCCATAGACACATGTAACAGACCTGCGTCTCTCTAAAAGACTCAATATGCAATAATTTCAACCTCATCCCTCAACTGATTTTATAGTTTTGATAAACATTCTCCTCTATACGAATAATTCTTCACATTAGCCGGTCATGTTTAATTAGCAAATAAGAATGCAGGCACATTCATCAAATTAGATTCCTGGTTTGCAGCTTTTGACTCTGTTATAGTTATAAATATGTTTCCCACCCTAAGTTACACTTGATCCTCTCAATAGGGAACACACCTCACAATCTTGGTATCTCTAGTCTATCTATACTCAGTATGTTCTGTGATGGGAACCGGTGTTCTTTGTTATGTTTACTTTTCTTTCTATTGTTTTATTCTATATAATGACCCTTTGCTTAACATAATAAATGCAACTCAAAGGTCCAAGAGTGACCGAGATAAATTAAAAAGGGGAAAATGGGGTCTAGCATATAGTTAGTACAGTTATGCTTTCTTCAGCCAGTTTATGGATTTTGTTATGTGATGGTAACTCATATGATAATGTAAAGAATGTTTATCTTTTTATCTGTACCGTCTTCAAAAACTAAATAAAGCTCTTTTGAACCCCCCAAAAAAAAAAAAAAAAAAAAAAAAAAAAGATGATTTATTTGATAAATCGGTTATGTGCCTATGTAAATATTTGCCATTCAATGGACAAGGCAGTCTATTTGCTTTATTTATATAAAGGTTTAAGACCATGAAGAAATATATTGTTTAAAAGAATATTCCTTTTGGGACATTTTTGAAGGCCCCAATTTGTATAAAATATCTGTAAAAAGAAAGGTGTATCTAGATAGTAACCTGCCTTTTTTTGTTTTAGAATGTCTTTATCTAGCCTAACATTATTTAAAGTTATTTCAATAGATATATTTAATCATTTTTGTTCTCTAGAAAATCTAAACATGAAACAACTTAAAAAACAAAAAACAATGTTTGTGAAATTAAAAATTGCAGCATTATGTAATAACACATATGCGGATGACTAAATGACTTATTTGCAGTACCAAAACAAAGTAATTACGGGATGTTACAACTTGTTTGTTTTTATTGTATTGTCATTTTTTTATGTTTTGTAAACTGTTATACAATAAAATGAGCTTTTGGATACTGAAAAAAAAAAAAAAAAAAAAATCTGTCCCCTTAAGGAACTAGCGGCAAGACCCTTCTCCAAACCCTCCTGGAGAAAGGACAGAATCCTGGATACCTTCACCTTGTGCCAAGGATATCCATGCTTCTCACACCAGGACAAGTTAGTCCACACCTTATGGTAGATGCGACGAGTGACTGGCTTCCTTGCCAGAACTCTCTTGGCTAAGACTAAGCGTTTAATCTCCACGCAGTCAGCCTCAAAGAAACGAGATTTTAAAGTTGAAAGGGACCCTGTTCCAGCAGATCCCTGCGACAAGGTAACCTCCATGGGGGAAAAGGATGACATCCCCACCAGGTCCGCAAACCACGTCCTCCGTGGCCACGAAGGAGCAATCAGGATGGCCGGAGCTCGCTCCTGTTTGATACGTGCCACTACACGAGGTAGAAGTGGAAAAATGTAAGCTAGGCTGAATCCCCAAGGCACCGCTAAGTCATCTATCAGCTCTGCCTGGGGATCCCTCAACTTTGAACCTTATCGGGGTAGCTTGCAATTCAGTCTGGATGCCATGAGATCTATCGCCGGCATTCCCCATCTGAGACAAATCTCCTCAAACACTTCGGGGTGAAGAAACCATTCCCCCGGATGGAAGAATTGCCTGCTGAGAAAGTCTGCTTCCCAGTTATCCACTCCTGGGATGTGGATCGCTGAAAGCGAGCAGCTGTGGGACTCCGCCCACTCCAAAATCTGAGACACCTCCCTCATTGCTAGGGAGCATCTCGTACCCCCCCTGATGGTTGATGTAAGCCACCAAGGTAATGTTGTCAGTCTGGAATCTGATGAAGCTGAACGACCGCAGAGAAGGCCACGCCATCAGAGCATTGTAGATTGCTCTAAGTTCCAGAATATTTATCGGAAGGAGAGACTCCTCAAGGGTCCATTTTCCTTGTGCCATCCTGGCATCCCATGCTGTGAGACTCCGTGGTCACTATCTCCCAGGACGGTCTCAAATAGGATGTCCCCAGGTACAGATGCTCCGGACGTATCCACCAAGAGAGGGAGTCCCTGGTCCGAGCATCCATGGATATCCACTGAGATCTGAATGATCGCGGTTCCACTGTCTCAACATACACAATTGAAGAGGTTTGAGATGGAACCTGGCGAAAGGGATGATGTCCATGCTGGAGACCATGAGCCTGATCATCTCCATACACTGAGCTACCGAAGGGCTCGAGAAGGACTGAAGGGCAAGACAGGTGGACACAATCTTCCTACGTCGTTGGTCTGCAAGATATATTCTCATGGAAATAGTCTATTATTGCGCCCAGGAACTCCACCCTGTTGCTGGGAACCTGGGAACTCTTTCCTGAGTTGATCTTCCAACCGTGAGATTGGAGCAAGAAAAGAAGAGCCCTCTAATGTTCCTCTGCAAGACTGAACGACGGCACCTGGACTAGGATGTCATCCAAATAGGGCGCCACCACAATGCCCCTGGATCTGGCCACTGCAAGAAGCACCCCCAGAACCTTCGTTAAGACTCTCGGGGCCGTCGCCAGACCGAAAGGGAGGGCCACAAAATGGAAATGTTGGTCCAGAAACGCAAATCTTAGGAACTTGTGGTTGCTGTGAATTGGAACATGAAGGTAAGCATCCTTCAAGTCTATTGTCATCATGAACTGTCCCTCTTGAACTAGGGGCAGAATAGATCTGATCGTTTCCATTTTGAATGATGGAACAGCCAGAAATATGTTTAAACACTTTAGGCCCAGAATCGGGCTGAACGTGCCCTCCTTCTTTGGAACCACAAAAAGGTTTGAATAGTACCCTAGACCTCTTTCTGCTCGGGGTACTGGTACGATAACACCTAGAGAGGAGAGATCTCTCACACATTCTAGAAAAGCCTCTCTCTTTTCCGGTCTTGAAAACAGGTTTGACAGGAGGAATCTACCCCTGGGCGGATGGGAGATGAAGCCTATCCTGTAACCCTGGGCGACAACCTCCAGAACCCAAGGGTCCTGAATGTCCTGCAACCTGGCTTAGGAGAAGAGAGACAATCTGCCCCCTACTTGGTCCGGAGACTGGTCAGGGGTCGTCCCTTCATGCCGATTTTGTCTCGGCGGGCTTCTTGTTCTGCTTGGACTTGTTCCAAGACTGAGCAGGCTTCTAAGTTCCCTTGGACTGATCTGCTTTCACAGTGGGCTGCTGGCGCTGGGCCTTGTCTGCACGAAAAGTAGATCCTTTAGGCTTAGCCTTCTTATCCTGCAGTAGGAAAACAGAATTTATGCTTACCTGATAAATTACTTTCTCCAACGGTGTATCCGGTCCACGGCGTCATCCATAACTTGTGGGAATATTCTCTTCCCCAACAGGAAATGGCAAAGAGCACAGCAAAAGCTGTCCATATAGCCCCTCCCAGGCTCCGTCCCCCCAGTCATTCGACCAACGGTTAGGAGAAAAAAAGGAGAAACTATAGGGTGCCGTGGTGACTGTAGTGTATAGAGAAAGACATTTTTAAAACCTGATTAAAAAACCAGGGCGGGCCGTGGACCGGACACACCGTTGGAGAAAGTAATTTATCAGGTAAGCATAAATTCTGTTTTCTCCAACATTGGCGTGTCCGGTCCACGGCGTCATCCATAACTTGTGGGAACCAATACCAAAGCTTTAGGACACGGATGAAGGGAGGGAGCAAATCAGGTTACCTAAACAGAAGGCACCACGGCTTGCAAAACCTTTCTCCCAAAAATAGCCTCCGAAGAAGCATAAGTATCAAATTTGTAGAATTTGGCAAAAGTGTGCAGAGAAGACCAAGTCGCTGCCTTACATATCTGATCAACAGAAGCCTCGTTCTTGAAGGCCCATGTGGAAGCCACAGCCCTAGTAGAGTGAGCTGTGATTCGTTCAGGAGGCTGCCGTCCGGCAGTCTCATAAGCCAATCGGATGATGCTTTTCAGCCAGAAAGAAAGAGAGGTAGCAGTAGCTTTTTGTCCTCTCCTCTTACCAGAATAAACGACAAACAAAGAAGAAGTTTGTCTGAAATCCTTTGTTGCTTATAAATAGAACTTTAAAGCACGGACTACATCTAAATTGTGTAACAAACGTTCCTTCTTTGAAACTGGATTCGGACACAAAGAAGGAACAACTATTTCCTGGTTAATATTCTTGTTGGAAACAACTTTTGGAAGAAAACCAGGCTTGGTACGCAAAACAACCTTATCTGAATGGAACACCAGATAGGGTGGATCACACTGCAAAGCAGATAATTCAGAAACTCTTCTAGCAGAAGAGATAGCAACCAAAAACAGAACTTTCCAAGATAGTAACTTGATATCTATGGAATGTAAAGGTTCAAACGGAACCCCTTGAAGAACTGAAAGAACTAAATTTAGACTCCAGGGAGGAGTCAAGGGTCTGTAAACAGGCTTGATCCTGACCAAAGCCTGTACAAAAGCTTGTACATCTGGCACAGCTGCCAGTCGTTTGTGTAACAAGACAGATAAAGCAGAAATCTGTCCTTTTAAAGAACTCACTGACAATCCCTTATCCAAACCTTCTTGGAGAAAGGAGAGGATCTTAGGAATTTTAATCTTACTCCAGTAGAATCCCTTGGATTCACACCAACAGATATATCTTTTCCAAATTTTATGGTAAATCTTTCTAGTCACAGGTTTTCTGGCTTGGACCAGAGTATCTATCACTGAATCTGAAAACCCACGTTTGGATAAAATCAAACGTTCAATTTCCAAGCAGTCAGCTGCAGAGAAACTAGATTTGGATGTTCGAATGGACCTTGAACTAGAAGATCCTGTCTCAAAGGTAGCTTCCATGGTGGAGCCGATGACATATTCACAAGGTCTGCATACCAAGTCCTGCGCGGCCACGCAGGAGCTATCAGAATCACAGAGGCCTTCTCCTGTTTGATCCTGGCTACAAGCCTGGGAAGGAGAGGGAACGGTGGAAACGCATAAGCTAGGTTGAACGACCAAGGCGCCACTAATGCATCCACTAGAGTCGCCTTGGGATCCCTGGATCTGGACCCGTGGCAAGGAACCTTGAAGTTCTGACGAGACGCCATCAGATCCATTTCTGGAATGCCCCATAATTGAGTCAACTGGGCAAAAACCTCCGGGTGGAGTTCCCACTCCCCCGGATGGAAAGTCTGACGACTCAGATAATCCGCCTCCCAGTTGTCTACTCCTGGGATGTGAATTGCAGATAGGTGGCAGGAGTGATCCTCCGCCCATTTGATGATTTTGGATACCTCTCTCATCGCCAAGGAACTCCTTGTTCCCCCCTGATGGTTGATGTAAGCTACAGTCGTCATGTTGTCTGACTGGAATCTTATGAATCCGGCCTTCGCTAGTTGAGGCCAAGCCCGGAGAGCATTGAATATCGCTCTCAGTTCCAGGATGTTTATCGGGAGAAGAGACTCTTCCCGAGACCATAGACCCTGAGCTTTCAGGGAATCCCAGACCACGCCCCAGCCTAAAAGACTGGCGTCGGTCATGACAATGACCCACTCTGGTCTGCGGAAACTCATTCCCTGAGACAGGTGATCCTGGGACAACCACCAACGGAGTGAGTCTCTGGTCATCTGGTCTACTTGAATCTTTGGAGACAAGTCTGTATAGTCCCCATTCCACTGCTTGAGCATGCACAGTTGTAATGGTCTTAGATGAATTCGAGCAAAAGGAACTATGTCCATTGCTGCAACCATCAACCCTACTACTTCCATGCACTGAGCTATGGAAGGCTGCAGAATAGAGAGAAGAACTTGACAAGCGTTTAGAAGCTTTGACTTTCTGACCTCTGTCAGGAAGATCTTCATTTCTAAAGAATCTATTATTGTTCCCAAAAAGGGAACTCTTGTCGCCGGAGACAGGGAACTCTTTTCTACGTTCACCTTCCACCCGTGAGATCTGAGAAAGGCTAGAACAATGTCTGTATGAGCCTTTGCTTTGGAAAGAGACGACGCTTGAATTAGAATGTCGTCCAGATAAGGTGCCACTGCAATACCCCTTGGTCTTAGAACCGCTAGAAGGGACACGAGCACCTTTGTGAAAATTCTGGGAGCAGTGGCTAGCCCGAATGGGAGAGCCACGAACTGATAATGTTTGTCCAGAAAGGCGAACCTTAGGAACTGATGATGATCCTTGTGGATAGGAATATGTAGATACGCATCCTTTAAATCCACGGTAGTCATATATTGACCCTCCTGGATTGTAGGTAAAATTGTTTGAATGGTTTCCATTTTGAATGATGGAACTCTGAGAAATTTGTTTAGAATTTTTAAATCCAGAATTGGTCTGAAAGTTCCCTCTTTTTTGGGAACTACAAACAGATTTGAGTAAAACCCCTGACCTTGTTCCACAGTTGGAACTGGGTGTATCACTCCCATCTTTAACAGGTCTTCTACACAATGTAAGAATGCCTGTCTCTTTATTTGGTTTGAAGATAAGTGAGACATGTGGAACCTTCCCCTTGGGGGTAGTTCCTTGAATTCTAGAAGATAACCCTGAGAGACTATTTCTAGTGCCCAGGGATCCTGAACATCTCTTGCCCAAGCCTGAGCAAAGAGAGAGAGAGTCTGCCCCCTACTAGATCCGGTCCCGGATCGGGGGCTACCCCTTCATGCTGTTTTGGTAGCAGCAGCAGGCTTCTTGGCCTGTTTACCCTTGTTCCAGCCTTGCATTGGTTTCTAAGCTGGTTTAGTCTGGGAAGCGTTACCCTCTTGTCTAGAGGCTGCAGAGTTGGAAGCCGGTCCGTTCCTGAAATTGTGAAAGGAACGAAAATTGGACTTATTCTTAGCCTTGAAAGGTCTATCTTGTGGGAGGGCATGGCCCTTTCCCCCAGTGATGTCTGAAATAATCTCTTTCAATTCTGGCCCAAAAAGGGTCTTACCTTTGAAAGGGATATTAAGCAATTTTGTCTTGGAAGATACGTCCGCCGACCAAGACTTTAGCCAGAGCGCTCTGCGCGCCACAATTGCAAACCCTGAATTTTTCGACGCTAACCTCGCTAACTGCAAAGCGGCGTCTAAAATAAAGGAATTAGCTAACTTAAGTGCGTGAATTCTGTCCATGACTTCCTCATACGGAGTCTCCCTACTGAGCGACTTTTCCAGTTCCTCGAACCAGAACCACGCCGCTGTAGTGACAGGAATAATGCACAAAATAGGTTGAAGGAGGTAACCTTGCTGTGCAAAAATATTTTTAAGCAAACCCTCCAATTTTTTATCCATAGGATCTTTGAAAGCACAATTGTCCTCAATGGGAATGGTCGTGCGTTTGGCTAGTGTAGAAACCGCCCCCTCGACCTTAGGGACTGTTTGCCATAAGTCCTTCCTGGGGTCGACCATAGGGAACAATTTCTTAAATATAGGAGGAGGGACAAAAGGTATGCCTGGCTTCTCCCACTCCTTATTCACTATGTCCGCCACCCGTTTAGGTATCGGAAAGGCATCAGGGTGCACCGGGACCTCTAGGAACTTGTCCATCTTGCACAATTTTTCTGGGATGACCAGATTGTCACAATCATCCAGAGTAGATAGCACCTCCTTAAGTAATGCGCGGAGATGCTCTAATTTAAATGTCACAACATCAGGTTCTGCCTGCTGAGAAATTCTTCCTGTATCAGAAATTTCTCCATCTGACAAACCCTCCCTCACTGCCACTTCAGACTGGTGTGAGGGTATGACAGAAAAATTATCATCAGCGCCCTCCTGCTCTACAGTGTTTAAAACAGAGCAATCGCGCTTTCTCTGAAATGCTGGCATTTTGGATAAAATATTAGCTATGGAGTTATCCATTACTGCCGTCAATTGTTGCATAGTAACAAGCATTGGCGCGCTAGAAGTACTAGGGGTCGCCTGCGCAGGCATAACTGGTATAGACACAGAAGGAGAGGATGTAGAACTATCTACTTCCTTCATCTGAGGAATCATCCTGGGCAACCTTACTATTTGTGACAGTACTGTCCTTACTATGTTTGGACGCTATGGCACAATTATCACATATATTTGAAGGAGGAACCACATTGGCTTCCATACATACAGAACATGATCTATCTGAAGGTACAGACATGTTAAACAGGCTTAAACTGGTTAATAAAGCACAAAAACCGTTTTAAAATAAAACCGTTACTGTCTCTTTAAATGTTAAACAGGGCACACTTTATTACTGAATATGTGAAAAACTATGAAGGAATTATCCAATCTTTACCAAATTTTCACCACAGTGTCTTAATGCATTCAAAGTATTGCACCCCAATTTTCAAGCTGTTATCCCTTAAAATGTGGAAACCGGAGCCGTTTGCAATTTTAACCCCACTACAGTCCCAGCCACAGCCTTTGTTGCGACTTCACCAATCCCAGGGGGGTATACGATACCAATTCAAGCCTTCTAGGAACGTTTTCAGTGGATACTAGACCCTCACACATGCAGCTGTATGCACTGTACTCAAAAGTAACTGCGCAATAATGGCGCGAAAATGAGGCTCTGCCTACTATAGTGAAAGGCCCTTCCTGACTGGGAAGGTGTCTAAACTAGTGCCTGGCGATAAAAACGTTCCCCAAACAATAAAAGTGTGAAAATTACTTCAAACTTTAAAAAAACAACTTAAATAAACAATCGATTTAGCCCTTAAGAGTGTCCACCAGTTAATAGCCCATAATAAGCCCTTTATTCTTTCTAAGTCTAAGAAAATGGCTTACCGATCCCCATGAGGGAAAATGACAGCCTTCCAGCATTACACAGTCTTGTTAGAAAAATGGCTAGTCATACCTTGAGCAGAAAAGTCTGCAAACTGTTCCCCCCCAACTGAAGTTCTCTCAGCTCAACAGTCCTGCGTGGGAACAGCAATTGATTTTAGTTACTGCTGCTAAAATCATACTCCTCTTTTAAACAGAACTCTTCATCTCTTTCTGTTTCAGAGTAAATAGTACATACCAGCACTATTTTAAAATAACAAACTCTTGATAGAAGAATAAAAAACTAGAACTAAACACCACATACTCTTCACCATCTCCGTGGAGATGCTACTTGTTCAGAGCGGCAAAGAGAATGACTTGGGGGGGCGGAGCCTGGGAGGGGCTATATGGACAGCTTTTGCTGTGTTCTTTGCCATTTCCTGTTGGGGAAGAGAATATTCCCACAAGTAATGGATGACGCCGTGGACTGGACACACCAATGTTGGAGAAAGTTCCCTTGCCTCTCGTAACCGTGGATATGATCGATGCCAAACCTGGACCGAACAGAATCTTTCCTTGAAAGGGTAGGGACAACAGCCTTGACTTCGAGGTCATGTCCGCAGACCAATACTTTAGCCACTGAGCCCTGAGAGCTAAAACGGAAAATCCTGAAACCTTTGTGTTCAGGCGAATAATCTGCATATTGGCGTCACAAATTTAAGAATTTGCGACCCTTAAGGCCTTAATCTTATCCTGTATCTCGTCGATGGAAGTCTCCCTTTTGACCATATCACACAGGCATTCACACCAATATGCCGCAGCTCCGGAAACTGCGGCTACAGTCGCTGCCGGATGAAAAACAAACCCTGTGTGCTGAAACATTTTCCTTAACATGTTTTCTAACTTTTTATCCATGGGCTCTTTAAACGATGAACTATCCTAGAGGGGAATAGTTGTCCGCTTTGCAAGTGTGGAAATAACACCATCCGCCTTAGGGACAGTCCCCCACAGTTCAAGCTTAGAGCCCAGAACAGGGAACAGTTTCTTAAAGGAAGAAGAAGGGGAAAAGGAAGAATCTAATAGTTCCCATTCATTCTTAATAATATAAGCCATATTAACAGGAACCGGGAAGGTCTGGGACACCACCCTGTCCTCATATACCTTATGAAGCTTAGGAATCGAAGGTTCCTCCTGAAGCTTTTGTTTCAGGACCTCCAAAGTAGCAAGCACCTGCTTCAGCAAAAAGCGCAAATTTTCCATCCTAAACCTAAAGTCAGGCTCCTCCGCAGCCGGAGAATGAGATGACACTGACTCTGACCCAGAGGGAGCCTCCTCCGAAGAGTCGGAGTGGGCCTTGTCATCGTATAATGCCTCTGGCAACTCCACAGGCGTAGACGACCCCTGGACCTGGCTGCCCTGATACGCCCTACGCTTGCACTTAGCAGAACGTGGTAAGGCATGGATCGCTTTCGATACCGCCGTTTGCAGTTGATCCACAAAATCTGATGGCCAACGAATCTCTCTCATAGGAGTAACAGTTGGACCCAGGGGCGTTGCATGTGCACTCGGAGATGAAAGCAGGGAACGCACCTCACGGGACGGGGAACCCTCAAAGGTGGGCGGCTCAGTAGTACTAGACATCCCTTTATTTTTAGATGTCGCAACCTTATCGAGGCATGTGGTACAAAGTTGAGCAGGCTGATCTACAACAACCTCCTCGCAATAAACACAGGCATGAGACTTTGATATAGAGGGAGTACCCTCTAACACGTCAGAGTCCTCCATAGCTTGTGCTTTTATTATGGACTAGACAACTAATAAACAGGCACCTTTATACACCAATGGCCGAGGCACTCATCACCTCCTATGACCCAGACTACAGAAACTGTCTCCTGCGCCCCTGGTCAGCAGAGTAAGTGGAGACTGCCACACCCAGTCACATGGGATGCCTCACAGGACCGCCCCTGCATTAAGGAGCGCCAAAAACCAGCAGCGTAAATACTCCCGGAAGTCAACCTGAAAGTTCCACCATTGCCAGAGCCTCATCTCGCACAAAACGCAGTAATAACACAACAATATCATGTATAACCCCCCCCATTCAATAATCACCTTACCAGGAATATTAACCCTTGATTCTCTAAGATAATAGGCGCAACTCTGTGGCCCTGTCTTCTGTGTTATCATTATGTATAAAAAATGAAACGATCTTACCAGAATCTATGCCGTGGAAAAGGAACACGGCCCTTCAAGTGTGACAGGTAGAAGCATCACCCCTGACATGGACTTGAGTGTAGAAAGCAGGTAGCGAAACTCGTCAACGCTGATTGCTTGTGGAGCGGTTAATATGAGTCGGGGTGGTTTCGCAGAAAGACTCTCCCTGCATCTCTGGACTCTAACTTTCACCCAGGCTCTCACTTTGAGGCTGACAGGATTACTTAAAACTCCCGTCCCATACCAAAGAGTACTACCCTCCAAAGAGACTACTCTGAATCTTCAGCACTTCTCTGCCATCCTCCTGTGACGAAAGGCAAATAATGACTGGGGGATGAGGGGAGTGGGGGCGGTATTTAAGCCTTTGGCTGGGGTGTCTTTGCCTCCTCCTGGTGGCCAGGTTCTGATTTCCCAAAAGTAATGAATGCAGCTGTGGACTCTCCTCCCCTTTAGTTGGAAATATATATTATGTCTGCATGCATAGAAGTTCAAGGTCTGTATAACCAAATATTAGTTTAGTAAAAATTTTAACTACTAGTATTGAATCTGAAATATGCAAATGACTAACTTGGTTCTTTATAGTTAAATATTTATAGTAGCAGAGTAACAGTTACCTTCTATCTCGTTGCTGATCACCGTGGGAAGTCGTCCTTGAAGCTAAATTGGAATACACAAAATATTAAAACAAACTGTACATTCATTTTAGGTGCAATTTGTTTACTATACAAAATCAATATCTCTTCTCTCTCTCTCTCTCTCGGGCAGACATGGCTGCTGATCCATTCAGCAGCAGTAGTTGTACAATCCAGCAATTTGACTACCGCTGTTGATCAACAGTTTTCGCTCAAGATCCCGAGCGGTAAAGTGAATGTAAAGTTTCATTAATAAGTGCCCGGTTTTTAAAAATACTATTAAAAACAGGGGCCCTTCCATTCATGAAACTTTACATTGCAGCATATTTTTAAAAAATACGAAACCGGCTTCCTCCAATCATGGCGTGTACTCAGAGTATCCATCTCGTGAGGCCACGCCGTGATTGGAGGAAGCCGGTTTTGTTGATGCTGTGCTAAGCACATTGCATTGTTTACTAAAGGGAGGTACTGTTCGTTCTTAAAATGTAACTTTCCACAACAATTTAAGCCATGTTAAGCAGTTTTTCACAAAGTTTAGTATGAGAAAGATATAGATATAAATCAAGCCACTAATAGGGTACAACAGATAGCATAGCGCATAATATGTATTGATGGAATATTGATTATGACACAAAATGACAATTGTCTTCAAGGTATTTTAAATCTATAATGAACCTACAGAATAATTGGAAAACCACAAAATGACAATACAAAGTTAAAGAACATGTTAATTAAAAGTGAAAATAAACTATAAAGATAAATAAAAAGAATAACTTACTTCTCTTAATAACTGCTCTTATGGAGGAGAGGGGTCCTTGTCTAGAAAGAAAGAAAAAAGATTTACTAACATATAATAATATGTTTATGAAGAAACAATCAAGCAAACTACAATAAAAACTATATGGTTGCATGAATTCTATCATTAAGAAGGGAAGGGCAGTCCAACATTTAAAGCCAAGTTCTTCAGTTGTGCTACGCTATAAAACACTCATGGATCCTCCCATTCCAGACCTCTTTGTAATTAAAAACAGCCTCACAAAGACACACACAAAAAAAAAAAAAGTACATATGATTTTCTATAGTCGTCTCCATATGATTGTGCTAAACTTAGTGCTTAATAAGACTTCATCATAGTCATGGAATTCAAATGCAAATCTAAACATCCTGCAGTGCTGGAGATTAGAAACATTTCTAACGATAAAAACAAAAAACAATATATTAGATGCTTTACAGATACAACACATACATACAGCTTCAGCAAATAGATATTTGTGTAAGTTCCAAGCTGGCAGAAACCTATGGAAGTGCTGAAATGCTGATTTATCTGTTTATTCCTTACTAGCTACCCAGCTCATGTCTCCAGATGCTTGTTCCCATGAGAGTTAAACATGATAAACAACACAATCAGCATTCAGCAGTTCTTGCACATTATAAAAAAGGAACAAGGTTTTCAAGAAAAAAAAAATCTAATGTTTTTTTTGTAGGTTAGACTCTCATACAGTAGTTAGTATTGCAAGGGTTAACAATACAATTAGGAGGCAGACAACAGTGTTTGTATACAAATATGTAAAATACAATTTGGTGCTGAAAGTAAAATGATGGTATTTGTCCTTGCCTGACATATAGTAACAATAATGTAAAATGTTTACAAAATGATTTTTTTTTGTAACTGATGTGCTTTATATAAACATAGAAATGAAATAATTGTAAACGTTTAACATACTACATATTACATTTTTGCAGTTGATATAGAGAATGCCGTTTAAGAGACTTTTAAATTTAAATAAATCATCAAATGTAGTTTGTTCTCTTGGTGTCCTCTGTTGATCTAGGTAGTCACAAGAGCGGCAATGCACTATTGTGAGCTAGCTGCTGGCTACACACATATGCTTCATGACATTGGCTCACTAGATGTGTTCAGCTAGCTCCCAGTGCTGCCTAAACCAACTCTTTGATTTGCAGAATTAGGAGGAAAGCCTTGGTTACAGAATTTACTTTTTGGCCCCTATTAGGAGAGTAGGACAAGCAAAATTGTTATACAAAAACAAGTGTTTTTTTATTTCACTTTTACTGTAAATTCTTAATGATTTCTTGAGGGTTTTTTTTGTCGTTTAATGGTAAACCAAACACACAAAAAGAAAAAAAAAGATTATGTTTTGTCTGCACCACAAGGGTAAGTCCACTTTTTAAAGAACATTTACACTGGTGAAAGCTTTGTGATATAAAAAAGAACATTTCCCAATGGAATGAATTAGAACAAGATAGCAATACATACACTTTTTAGAACTTGCAATCTGAATAACTCTTACAGAATAGGTTTCTAATTGTATTTATAGCTGGCAAATATAATGTGGTGTGTCTGTAGTAATAAATATCTGTATAAGCACAAATCAAAATTCAGACAAAGTTGTTAACTGCCTTCCATATGATTTGCATAGAAAAAATAAACAAACAATCACATTGTAGCATGTTGCAGGATGAGTAAATATGAAATCTACAGGATCGATTACCACCTTTCTGGGGAAGTGGCAAAAAACATTTTTTAACATTGCAGAAGCATGTAACAACAACAAAAATACATTACAGATCTGTATAATTAAATATTTTTTGGGGGGGGATTAGATTTTGAGTTTAAAATCCTTTTTAAAGTATATAATGATCTGCAGTAGCTTCTAGCATCGACTGCAGGTGTGAAAATGTCAAAGCAGAGTCACTTCCAACAATCTCATCATATAACAGTAAAGCACAACACAGACACAGCTGGATATAATATCTGTTTTGTTATAATATTGCTATGACTAATCAAAACAATCAGTGCTGGAAGGTTCTCATCAGATGGTCTCAGAAACAAACAGGAATTTCATTCCTAAATAAATCCAGGGAGAAGAGGAGGCAGCTGATCAGGATAAAAAGACGAGGCCACATTGAGCATGTATGTATCGCAGATAGAACACCCTAGAGTTATATACGTGATCCAGGCCAGAATAACATTCAATCGACTTAGATTTAACAGGTGAAAGGGTCAGCGTTTAGGATTAACTTATAAAACTATAAAAAAGATAGGCAAATATGTTCATGTATGAGTCTCAGAGTTATTATGTATTGAAAATTGGGATTATTTTTACTACTATTCCTTGCTCCAAAGGAAGAAAGGCTTAAAGCGACATTGTACACTAGGGGCGAGATTACATATGCGGTGCAGGCATTAGCGTAACTGCTGAAACCCGTGCTGCCCATAATTTCACCTCGCACATCGGGGTATCACAAATACGGCGCCGGCAGTTCATAAAGTGCCGTAAGTCGGATAAACTAGCGATGTCCAGAAATCGGCGTAAATACACATTTCTGGAGTCGCCTGTGACTTACGGAACTTTAGAAACTGCCGGCGCCTAAGAAAATAAAAAAAAATATCAAATCTCCTGTAAAAGTCTAACCTGCCTCCCAAAAATAAACCCGACATGTAAAACCCCCATTACCCACAATCAAACCCACATCGGAAGTAATAATAAATGTATTAACCCCTAAACCAACAACCCCCACAACGTAATATGCCTAATTAAACTATTAACCCCTCATCCAGCATTTACACACATTGCAAACTACCTAATAAATGTAAGGGTAAAGAGAGTGTAGAGAGAATCCACGAAAACCTTGCTTCAGTATAAAATTCTTCTTTATTAAATTCAAAACATATTAAAACATCTTTGGTATCCAAAAAACCATACAGTACAACATCACCCCTGGGATTGGTTGTCACAAAGGCTGATGCGTTTTGGCTATACAAGCCGTAATCATAGCTTAATTGTTGACCACCAAGCTTGGTATTTAAAATTGTGAAGGTTTCACATGATTGGTTAAAATAAATTGACAATTCTCCAGTCCTGATACACTTTATTTTGAAGGGGTCAGTAATGAAACCACTGCATATTACCTAAATGTGAAACTATTGGAAGTGTAAACTCATAGTTAAAGTAAGGGCACTTATTTTAAGTTAAATCTTTTAGTTCCAAACATTTTAAATGAACTATTTACAAAAACACCTCCCAAATAAAGACTACCCAATGTGCACCATAAATTTATCTTCCTCAGACACTAATTATTTTAATATTACTAACATTGTATAGGGCAAATATTTAATGGTATTCCTCAAATGTTTAAAGTTAACCAGTTCATGATTTATTACTTACAATAATCACAGCCTACTACTGGGTAGTTTCTTTAAAGCTAGAGAATATATAACCCGCCGAATAATAAATTATCATTCGATATATAACACCGTTACTCATATCACCTTAATAAACTTTAGCAGACTCCTAACCTTTTGGAGGAGTGTATACATTCTACATATTAATCATATATAGTCATTTATAGTCATAATTAATTTGTGATGGTGTTAATAGGGGAAGGTGGGAATAGGGATAAAGATGTATTTGGAGCTAGTTTTAATTATAGATAGATTTCTCTGTATGTGGAAAAGATCCAGTTTGACTCAATTCCAGTAATTTATCAAATCATACTCATTATGGCTTTCGTGTCTTTAAAGGGTCAGTAAACCTTAAAAATAATGTTATATAATTCTGCACATAGTGCAGAATTATATAATATTACATTAGCCAAACTTTTTAAATCATAATATTGCCTTTTTATTTTGAAAAAATATCGCTGTTTTACAGACCCGCTCTCTGGGCTCTGCTGAGCGGGTCTGTTGTTTTTACTGAGCGCATCGGGCCAGCTGTATAGTCACAGCCCGGCCCGACCGCGCCATTAGACACAGTGCAGCTTGCTCCTGCTCTGTCTGACAGCGGGAGCGAGCTGCACTGTGTCTAATGGCGCGGTCGGGCCGGGCTGTGACTATACAGCTGGCCTGATGCGCTCAGTAAAAACAACAGACCCGCTCAGCAGAGCCCAGAGAGCGGGTCTGTAAAACAGCGATATTTTTTCAAAATAAAAAGGCAATATTATGATTTAAAGGTTTACTGTCCCTTTAATGTAAGAACCCAAAAGACTTCTTGTCTAGCTAACAACTGGTCTCCATTTCCTCCTCGTTGTGGTGGGAGAATGTGTTCAACTATAGTCCACTTTATGCCACCACAAATTTCGGCTTCAGGGCTAACAACCTACTTAATCCAAACAATGAGGTTGGGTCAGTTGAATATATAAAAGATACATTTATTGTGTGCACTTAAAAACAAAAAAGAGCCGCATCTCTACATTTTAGACTGTCCGGATTTTTGTTGTGAAAATGGTTAAAGTGCATAATTAGGGGCGTAGTTAATGTACCTGCTTTTATGTTACAGATATGCACGCGAATGCGAGATCTGACCTCCCTTGAGGTCATCCCTACGGATTACAGGTTACACAGGGAACATGTTAACAAATATATTACATGAGTTGCTCTGCAATTGTAGCATTTTTTATGTTGGAAAGTTTCTTTTATTACCATACTTGAAAATCTGTTACCTAGTTGTACATGGTCACAGGCTATGCAATTAAAATTATGACATTTGTAATCTCCTTTTACAGTTAACCAAGAACTCTGGGTATCATTTTTTTTGCTTTTTAAGTTAGTTGGTGCCACTCTGTTACCTGTAGTCAATGCTCTTTTAAAGGCAAACCTATACCCTTTTCCAACTGTCTCAACTAGATCATCATCTGCTGTGAGTAGAGAAAAATGTTTTGATATAATCTCACAGATCTTTACTCTATCGGTGGGGGCTTACTTTTATTTATTAACAAATCATTTCTCTCTCGAGTTTCAACTTTTTCTCTGATACCTGTAACCATCTGTCTAGAGTCATTTCTTGACACTAGACTCTCTGTTAACTCATTTGCTTGCCTTGCAAAGACAGTTTTATCAGAACAGTTTATTAGTGTCCTTACAAATTGTCCCTTTGTAATAGCTTTAAAAACTCTAATAGGGCGGCTGCTTTTGGCATGAAAAAAAAACAAAAATTTAAGTAAGAACTTACCTGATAAATTTCTTTCATATTGGCAAGAGTCCATGAGCTAGTGACATATGGGATATACAATCCTACCAGGAGGGGCAAAGTTTCCCAAACCTCAAAATGCCTATAAATACACCCCTCACCACAACCACAATTCAGTTTAACGTACAGCCAAGTAGTGGGGTGATAAACAAAGGAGTAAAAAGCATCAACAAAGGAATTTGGAAATAATTGTGCATTATACAAAAAATCATAACCACCATAAAAAGGGTGGGTCTCATAGACTCTTGCCAATATGAAAGAAATGAATTTATCAGGTAAGTTCTTACATAAATTATGTTTTCTTTTATGTAATTGGCAAGAGTTCATGAGCTAGTGACGTATGGGATAGTAATACCCAAGATGTGGAACTCCACAGAAGAGTCACTAGAGAGGGAGGGATAAAATAACAGCCATTTTCCGCTGAAAAAAATAAATCCACAACCCAAAATATAAGTTTATTCTTATTATGAAAAGAAAAAACTCAAACATAAGCAGAGGAATCAAACTGAAACAGCTGCGTGAAAAACATTTCTACCAAAAACTGCTTCCGAAGAAGCAAATACATCAAAACGGTAGAATTTAGTAAATGTATGCAAAGAAGACCAAGTTGCTGCTTTGCAAATCTGATCAACTGAAAATTCATTCTTAAAAGCCCATAAAGTGGAGACTGATCTAGTAGAATGAGCTGTAATTCTCTGAGGCGTGGGGCCTGACCCAACTCCAAATAAGCCTGATGAATCAAAAGCTTTAGCCAAGATGCCAAGGAAATGGCAGAAGCCTTCTGACCTTTCCTAGAACCAGAACCAGACTAGAAGTCTTCCTGAAATCTTTAGTAGCTTCAACATAATATTTCAAAGCTCTTACCACATCCAAAGAATGTAAGCATCTCTCCAAAGAATTCTTAGGATTTGGACACAAAGAAGGGACAACAATTTCTCTATTAATGTTGTTAGAATTCACAACCTTAAGAAGAAATTTAAATGAAGACCACAAAACTACCTTATCCTGATGAAAAATCAGAAAAGGAGATTCACAAGAAAGAGCAGATAATTCGGAAGCTCTTCTAGCAGAAGAGATGGCCAAAAAGAACAACACTTTCCAAGAAAGTAGTTTAATGTCCAAAGAATGCCTAGGCTCAAACGGAGGACCCTGTAAAGCCTTCAAACCCAAATTAAAGACTCCAAGGAGGAGAGATTGATTTAATGACAGGCTTGATACGGACCAAAGCCTGTACAAAACAGTGAATATTGGTAAGCTTAGCAATCTTTCTGTGAAATAAAACAGAAAGAGCAGAGATTTGTCCCTTCAACGAACTTGCAGACAAACCCTTATCCAAACCATCCTGAAGAATCTGCCCCTTGGTGAATGAGATTTGAAGTCTATCTTGTATCCCTGAGATACCAACTCCAGGACCTACGGATCCTGCACGTCCTTGAACCAGGCGTCTGAAAAAAGAGACAGTCTGCCCCCTACACAATCCGATCCTGGATCGGGGGCTGCCCCTTCATGCCAATTTGTTTTCGATGGACTTCTTATTCTGCTTGGATTTATTCCAGGACTGAGCCGGTTTCCAAGTACTCTTGGGTTGCTCGGGCTTGGAGGAGGATTGTTGTCGTTGGGATTTGTCAGAACGAAAAATTAGAAGATTCTCGTCCCTTAGATTTGTTCTTCTTATCTTGTGGTAGGAAGGCACCCTTGCCTCCGATAATCGTAGAAATAATGAAGTCCAGGCCTGGACCAAATAAAATCTTTCGCTTGAAGGGAAGAGAAAGGAGTCTGGACTTAGAAGTCATATCCGCAGACCAAGAATTCAACCAGAGCGCCCAGCTGGCTAGGAACGCAAAGCCAGAGGTCTTTGCATTTAGGCAAATAATTTGCATGTTCGCATCACAGATTAAAGAATTAACAATTCTCAGAGCTTTAATTCCGTTTTGAATATCCTCGAGAAGAAACTGCACCTCAGAGAGTCGCACCAGTAGGTAGCCGCTCTGGCAACTGCAGCCGCTGGTTTAAACAAAAATCCCGTATGTTGAAACATCTTTCTTATCCATCGGTTCTCTGAACGAAGAGGTATCCTCAAGAGGTATAGTAGTACATTTAGCAAGCATAGAGATAACACCATCCACGGAGCCCCACAAATCCATTTAAGAGTCTGGGACCAGGAACAACTTTTTAAAAGCAGACGAGGGGGAAAAGGAAGAACCAATTCTTTCTCATTCATTCTTAACAATGTTTGCTATCTTAACCGGCTAGGGAAAAGTCAAAAGGAACTTTCCTGTCTTCGTAAACTGTCTAATTTAGGTATCATAGGTTCTTCAGGCAGCGCGGCCTCTGGAACCTCTAACGTAGACAGGACCTCCTTTAATAAAAAACCTTTATAAATATAAAGGACGGTTCCTCTGCAGCAGGAGGCTTAGACGGTAAGGACTCTGACCCAGAAAGTTCACCCTCTGAAGCTACAGAGGTTAACTCATCATCAGATAACTGGGACATAATAGCTAAATCCAATAAATATTTAGATGACTCCGGGTCAGGAGAGCTATGTTTAACCTTTCTCTTGCGTTTGTTAGAGCAAGGAAATGCACTGAGGGCTGCAGACACCACCGTTTGTACCAGCGCGGCAAAGTCCGCAGAAAGAAGGCCCCCTCCGGATGGAGGATTAGATGTGCTATGGGGAACTGCATGTGGAGTGGATAATGTAGCAAGGGTAGTAATCTCATGGGACCACACCCGGTCACATGGAGTGCAAGACAGTACTTCCCTTGTTATCACAAGTACAGCAAGTAATAGGAGCTGTGCAACACTTTCAAAACTGAAAGTGAAACTTAAAAGTAAAACCTGTTTGTTCCAGCCGAAAACACACAGTCTATCAGCCCAGGAAAAAAAAAATCACACAAAACATCATGTAAATAATTAATACACTGATTAATTAACCCAAACGGTTCAATAAATCCCCTTCAGAGGATATTAACCTTGGATCCTATCAAGGTATAAAGGAGCCACACCATGACCCTGTTATAGCGTTTTTTTTTTTTGTGTAAAAATTGAAACAAATAATCTTACCTCCAGGATCCATGCTGTGAAACAGAACACAGCCTCTCAAGTGTGACAGTCTTATAGCAGCGCTCCTGACATGGACTTGAGTGAGAGAAAGCAGGCAGTGATTGCTTATGAGCTGTTAGCAGTAATCTGGATGGTTTTGCAGAAAAACTTTCCCTGCATCTCCAGACTCTAACTTCAATACTCTGAGAGGTTGACATGACTACTTAAAACTCCAGTCCTATCTCGAAGGGCAGATACCCTGATTCAGGACTCTCCGAATCTTCTGCCACTTCTCTGCCACCTCCTAACGTGATGAAAGGCAAAGAATGACTGGGGTAATGAGGGAAGTGCCAATGCAATAATTATCACACTGATGATGTTGTGACCTAAACTGATTCTGAATGAATGTTTTATCCTCTACCCTGTTAATATTTCCATGTTTGTAATGTTCTGCTGTTCATATGTATATTTTAAAACAATACAAAGAATATTTGAATAGAGAAGAGTGAAAAGAGAGCAGAGCAGAGCGAGCAGAGCAAATCGATGAGAGCAGAGCGAATCGATGAGAGCAGAGCGAGCAAATAGAAGAGAGCAGAGCGAGTCGCGTAGAGAGAAAGCAGAGAGAGGAGAGCAGAGTGAGGAGCGTAGAGAGAGAGCAGAGCAAGGGGAGCAGAGCGAGGAGAGCAGAGAGCAGAGTGAGGAGAGCAAAGAGCAGAGCGAGGAGAGCAAAGAGCAGAGTGAGGAGAGCAAAGAGCAGAGCGAGGAGAGCAAAGAGCAGAGCGAGGAGAGCAAAGAGCAGAGCGAGGAGAGCAAAGAGCAGAGCGAGGAGAGCAAAGAGCAGAGCGAGGAGAGCAAAGAGCAGAGCGAGGAGAGCAGAGTGAGGAGATAGAGGAGAGCACATCGAGGAGAGCAGAGTAGAGAGAGAGCAGAGAGAGGATAATGTCATGCTAATAAAGTATTCTTGACTTGACGAGAGCAGAGCAAGGAGAGCAGAGCAAGGAGAGCAGAGCAGAGCGAGGAGAGCAGAGCAGAGCGAGGAGAGCAGAGCGAGGAGAGAAAAGCAGAGCAGAGCGAGCAGAGCAGAGCGAGCAAGGAGAGCAGAGCAGAGCGAAAAGAAAAGAGCAGAGCGAGGAGAGCAGAGCAGAGCGATGAGAGGAGAGCAGAGCGATGAGAGGAGAGCAGAGCGATGAGAGGAGAGCAGAGCGATGAGAGGAGAGCAGAGCGATGAGAGGAGAGCAGAGCGATGAGAGGAGAGCAGAGCGATGAGAGGAGAGCAGAGCGATGAGAGGAGAGCAGAGCGATGAGAGGAGAGCAGAGCAGAGCGAGGAGAGCAGAGCAGAGCAGAGTGAGGAGAGCAGAGAGAGGATAATGTCATGCTAATAAAGTATTCTTGACTTGACAAGATCAGAGCGAGGGGAGGAGAGCAGAGTAGAGAGAGAGAGAGAGGAGAGGAAAGCAGAGCGAGGAGAGGAGAGAGGAGAGCGAGAGAGAGCAGAGAGAGAGAGAGCGCAGAGAGCGAGAGCAGAGAGAGGAGAGCGCAGAGAGCGAGAGCAGAGAGAGGAGAGCGAGAGCAGAGAGAGGAGAGCGAGAGCAGAGAGAGGAGAGCAGAGTAGAGCAAGGAGAGCAGAGTAGAGCAAGGAGAGCAGAGCAAGGAGAGCAGAGTAGAGCAAGGAGAGTAGAGTAGAGCAAGGAGAGCAGAGCAGAGCAAGGAGAGCAGAGCAAGGAGAGAAGAGCAAGGAGAGAAGAACAAGGAGAGAAGAGCAGAGCAAGGAGAGAAGAGCAGAGCAAGGAGAGAAGAGCAGAGCGAGGAGAGAAGAGCAGAGTGAGGAGAGAAGAGCAGAGTGAGGAGAGCAGAGAGAGGATAATGTCATGCTAATAAAGTATTCTTGACTTGACAAGATCAGAGTGAGGGGAGGAAAGGAGAGAGAGAGCGAGGAGAGGAAAGGAGAGAGAGAGCGAGGAGAGGAAAGGAGAGAGCGAGGAGAGGAAAGGAAAGAGCGAGAGAGAGAGAGAGAGAGAGAGAGAGAGAGAGAGAGAGAGAGAGAGAGAGCGCAAGCGCAGAGAGCGAGAGCAGAGAGAGGAGAGAGAGGAGAGCAGAGCAGAGAGAGGAGAGCAGAGCAGAGCAGAGCAAGGAAAGAAGAACAAGGAGAGAAGAGCAGAGCAGAGCGAGGAGAGAAGAGCAGAGCAGAGCGAGAAGAGAAGAGCAGAGCGAGGAGAGAAGAGCAGAGTGAGGAGAAAAGAGCGAGGAGAGAAGAGCAGAGCGAAGAAAGCAGAGCAAGGACAGCAGAGCAAGTGAGGAGAGCGAGCGAGGAGAGCAGAGCAAGGAGAGGAGAGCAGAGCAAGGAGAGGAGAGCAGAGCAAGGAGAGCGAAGAGAGCAAAGCGAGGAGAACAAAGCGAGGAGAGCAAAGCGAGGAGAGCAAAGCAGAGCGAGGAGAGGGCAGAGAGGAGAGCGCAGAGCGAGAAGAGGGCAGAGCGAGGAGAGGGCAGAGCGAGGAGAGGGCAGAGCGAGGAGAGGGCAGAGCGAGGAGAGGGCAGAGCGAGGAGAGCGCAGAGAGGAGAGCGCAGAGAGGAGAGCGCAGAGAGGAGAGCGCAGAGAAGGGAGAGCAGAGAGGGAGAGCATAGCGAGGAGAGAAGAGCGAGGAGAGCAAAGCAGAAGAGTAGAGAGAAGCAAGAGCGAGAGCAGGCGAGGAGAGCGAGAGCAGAGCGAGAGAGCAGAGCAGAGCGGGAGAGCAGAGCGCGAGGAGAGCAAAGCAGGAGAGAGAGAGGAGTCGAGAGAGCGAGAGAGGGCGGGAGGGCGGGAGAGAGCAGAGCGGGGAGAGCAGAGCCGAGCAAGCCAGAGAGCAGAGCGAGGAGAGCAGAGAGCGGAGAGGGCAGAGAGGAGAGCGAAGAGCGAGGAGAGAAGAGCGAGGAGAGAAGAGCAAGGAGAGAAGAGCAAGGAGAGAAGAGCAAGGAGAGAAGAGCAAGGAGAGAAGAGCAGAAATAGGAGAGAAGAGCAGAGCGAGCAAGGAGAGCAGAGCAGAGCATAGAGAGCAGAGAGGGGAGAACAGAGAGCGAGGAGAGCAAAGCCAGGAGAGCAGAGAGCGAGGAGAGCAGAGCGAGGAGAACAAAGCAGAGCGAGGAGAGCAGAGAGCGAAGAGGGCAGAGCGAATATATATATTTATTTAACTCTCCACAACAGTATTACAAAGTTAAAAGGTTCAGACTACTTGAAAATGTTTATTGTTTAAAAAGATAGATAATCCCTTTATTAGTGAGCACTATGTTATCTATATGGCACACATGAACTAGTGCTATCTAGCTGTGAAAAACTGTCAAAATGCACAATATAAAAGAGGCAGTCTTCAAAATTAGCATATGAGGCTACATAGGTTTAGCTTTCAACAAAGAATACCAAGAGAACAAAGCAAATTTGATGATAAAAACAAATTATGCTTTTACCTGATAATTTTATTTCCATCGTGGAGAGGAGAGTCCACGGCTTTATTTATTACTTTTGGGAAATAAGAACCTGGCCATCAGGAGGAGGCAAAGACACCCCAGCCAAAGGCTTAAATACCTCCACACTCCCCTCTTCCCCCAGTCATTCTGCCGAGGGAACAAAGAACAGTAGGAGAAAGATCAGGGTATAAATGGTGTCAGAAGATAAATTAAAATTAGGTCCGCCCACCAGAGTTACGGGCGGGAGCCGTGGGCTCTCCTCCCCACGATGGAAATAAAACTAAGCATAATTTATGTTTTCCATCTAAAGGGGAGGGGTCCACAGCTTCATTCATTACTTTAGGGAAACATATACCCAAGCTTTAGAGGACACTGAATAAAACCGGGAGGAAAAAAAGGCGGACCCTAATCTGAGGGCACCACAGCCTGTAAAACCCTTCTCCCAAAAGCAGCTTCCACAGAAGCAAAAATGTCAAATTTGTAAAACTTTGTAAAAGTATGTAAGGAGGACCAGGTAGCCGCCTTACAAATCTGCTCCATAGAGGCCTCATTCTTGAAGGCCCAGGACAAAGCCACAGCTCTAGTTGAATAAGCTGTGATCCTCTGAGGAGGCTTATGTCCCGCTGTCTCATAGGCCAAGTGAATCAAGCTCCTCAACCAAACGGACAAAGAAGTAGAAGAGGCCCTCTGCCCCTTGCGCTTCCCGGAATACACCACAAAAAGAGATGTAGAAATCCTACGTAGCTTGTAGATAGAACTTTAAGGCCCGAACCATATCTAGATTATGAAGTAACCTCTCCTTAGAAGGAAGGTTAGGACACAAAGAAGGAACAATTATTTCCCGATTGATGTTACGGTTAGACACCACCTTGGGAAGAAACCCCAAACGAGTGCGAAGAACAGCCCTATCCGCATGAAAGACCAGATAAGGAGGCTCGAATTGCAAGGCAGCCAGCCCAGATACTCTGCATGCCGATGCAATGGCCAACAGAAAGAGAACCTTCCAGGACAGAATCTTAATGTCAATAGAATGCATAGGCTCAAATGGAACCCTCTGCAATACCTGAAGGACCAAGGCTAAGCTCCATGGGGGAGCAGGCTTCCTAAAGACAGGTCTGATTCTAGACAGAGCCTGAACAAAAGATTGAATGTCAGGAAGCTCAGCGAGTATCCTGTGCAACAAGGCTGATAAAGCTGAAATCTGTCCCTTAAAGGAACTGGCGGCAAGACCCTTCTCCAAACCTTATTGGAGAAAAGACAGAATCCTGGATACCTTCATCTTGTGCCAAGGATATCCGTGTTTCTCACAACAAGACAAGTAAGTCCTTAACACCTTATGGTAGATGCAACGAGTGACTGGCTTTCTTGCCTGAACTAGAGTGTCAATCACACTTTTAGAAAAACTTCTATTGGCTAAGATTAAGCGTTCAATCTCCATGCAGTCAGCCTCAGAGAAACGTGATTTTGATGTTGAAAGGGACCCTGTTCCAGCAGATCCCTGTGACAGGGTAACCTCCATGGTGGAGAGGATGACATCCCCACCAGATCCGCAAACCACGTCCTCCGCGGCCACAAAGGAGCAATCAGGATGGCCGAAGCTCGCTCCTGCTTGATGCGTGCCACTACATGAGGTAGAAGTGGTAACGGTGGAAAAATGGAAGCTAGGCTGAATCCCCAAGGCACCACTAAGGCATCTATCAGCTCTACCTGGGGATCCCTCGACCCGTATCGGGGTAGCTTGCAATTGAGTCGGGATGCCATAAGATCTATATCCGGCATTCTCCCTCTGAGACAAATCTCCGCAAACACTTTGGGGTGAAGAGACTATTCCCCCGGATGGAAAGATTGCCTGCTGAGAAAGTCCGCTTCCCAGTTGTCCACACCTGGAATGTGGATTGCTGAGAGCGAGAAGATGTGGGACTCCGCCCACTCCTAAATCCGAGACACCTCCTTCATTGCTAGGGAGCTCCTCGTTCCTCCCTGGTGGTTGATGTAAGCCACCGAGGTATTGTTATCGGTCTGGAATCTGATGAAGCTAAACAACCCCAGAAAAGGCCATGCCCTCAGAGCATTGTAGATGGCTCGAAGTTCCAGAATATTTATCGAAAGGAGAGACTCCTCCCGGGTCCATTTTCCTTTTTCCAATCTGGCACCTCAAACAGCTCCACATCCTGTCAGACTCGTGTCCGTTGTCACAATCTCCCAGGTCGGTCTCAGGAAGGATGTCCCCAGGGACAGATGCTCTGGACGGATACACCATGATAGGGAGTACCTGGTCCGAGCATCCATGGATATTATAATAGATCTGAATGATCGCCGTTTCACTGTCTCAACATGCACAATTGAAGAGGTCTGAGATGGAACCTGGCGAAAGGGATGACGTCTATGCTGGAAACCATGAGCCCGATCATCTTCATATACTGAGCCACCGAAGGGCTTGAGTAAGACCGAAGGGCAAGACAGGTGGACGCAATCTTCCTGCATCGTTGATCTGTAAGAAATATTTTCATGGACATAGAGTCTATTATCGTGCCCAGGAACTCCACCCTGTTGCTGGGATCCAGGGAACTCTTTCCTGAGTTGATCTTCTAACCATGAGATTGGAGCTATAAAAGAAGAGCCCTTGAATGATCCTCTGTGAGGCTGAACGACGGCGTCTGGACTAGGATGTCGTCCAAATAGGGCGCCACAGAAATGCCCCTGGATCTGGCCACTGCAAGAAGCGCCCCCAGAACCTTCGTGAAGACTCTCGGGGCCGTCGCCAAGCCGAAGGGAAAGGCCACAACCTGGAAGTGTTGGTCCAGAAATGAAAATCTTAGGAACTTTAAGTGGTCCCTGTGAATTGGAACATGAAGGTAAGCATCCTTCAAGTCTATTGTCGTCATGAACTGCCCTTCTTGAACTAGGGGTACAATAGATCTGATAGTTTCCATTTTGAATGATGGAACCGCCAGAAACATGTTTAAACACTTTAGGTCCAGAATCGGTTGGAATGTGCCCTCCTTCTTTGGAACCACAAAAAGATTTAAATAGTACCCTAGACCCCTTTCTGCTTGGGGTACTGGTATGATAACATCTAGAAAGGCCGCTCTCTTTTCCAGTCTTGAAGACCAGAGGAATCTGCCCCAGGGCGGATTGGGACCTGAATCCTATCCTGTAACCCTGGGTGACAACCTCCAGAACCCAAGGGTCCTGAACATCCTGCAACCAGGCTTTGGAGAAGAAAGACAATCTTCCCCCTTCTTGGTCCAGGGGCCGCCTCTTCATGCCGATTTTGTCTCGGCAGGCTTCTTGTTCTGCTTGGACTTGTTCCAAGACTGAGCAGGCTTCTAAGTTCCCTTGGACTGATCCGCTTTCACGGCGGGCTCCTGGCACTGGGCCTTGTCCGCATGAAAGGGATGTAAAGTAGATCCTTTAGGCTTAGCCTTCTAATCCTGTGGTAGGAAAGCTCCCTTGCCTCCTGTAACCTTGGATATGATCGAATCCAATCCTGGACCGGACAGAATCTTTCCTTGAAAAGGCAGGGACAACAGCCTCGACTTAGAGGTCAAGTCCACAGACCAAGACTTTAGCCACAGAGCCCTGCAAGCTAAAACGGAGAATCCTGAAACCTTTGCGTTCAAGCGAATAATTTGTATATTGGCATCACAAATGAAAGAATTGGTGACCTTTAACACCTTAATCTTATCCTGTATCTTGTCGATGGAAGTCTCCCTCTTGACCATATTACACAGGGATTCACACTAATATGTTGCAGCTCCGGAAACTGCGGCTACAGCCGCTGCTGGTTTAAAAACAAACCCTGTGTGTTGAAACATTTTCCTTAACATGTTTTCTAACTTTTTATCTATGGGCTCTTTAAAGACGAACTATCCTCAAGAGGAATAGTTGTCTGCTTTGCGAGCATAGAGATGGCACCATCCACCTTAGGGACAGTCCCCCACAGCTCAAGCTGAGAGTCCGGAACGGGGAACAGTTTCTTAAAGGAAGAAGAAGAGGAAAAGGAAGAACCTAATCTCTCCCATTCATTCTTAATAATATTAGCCATCTTTACAGGAACCGAGAAGGTCTGAGGCACTACCCTGTCCTTGAATACCTTATCAAGCTTAGGAATTGAAGGTTGCTCCGGAAGCTTCGGTTCTGGGACCTCCAGAGTAGAAAGCACTTGCTTCAGAAAAAAGCGCAAATTCTCCATCCTAAACCTAAAGTCAGGCTCCTCTGCAGTCGGAGGATGAGATGACACTGACTCCGACCCAGAAGGAGCCTCCTCAAACGAGTCAGAGTGGGCCTTGTCAGCATATAACGCCTCTGATGTTTCCATAGGCATAGACAACCCCTGGGCTGGGCCACCATGATACTCCCTACGCTTGCGCTTAGCAGAACGTGGTAAGGCATGGATCACTTTCGATACTGCCGTTTGCCGTTGATCCACAAAATATGACGGCCAACGAATTTCTCCCATAGGAGTAATAGTTGGACCCTGGGGCGCTGCATGTGCACTCGGAGATGAAAGCAGGGAATGCACCGCTTGGGATGGGGAGCACTCAGAGGTGGATGGCTCAGTAGTACTAGACATCCCTTTAGTTTTAGATGTTGCTACCTTATCAAGGCATGTGGAACATAGTTGAACAGGCTGATCTACAAGAACCTCCTCACAATAAACACAGGGATGAGACTGTTAAAGAGGGAGTACCCTCTAACGCGTCAGAGTCCTCCATAGCTTGCGCTTTTATTATGGACTAGACTAGCTTAAAATACAGGCACCTTTATACCTCCAATGGCCGGGGCACTCAACACCTCCTATGACCCGGACTACAGAAACCGCTTCGTCTCCTATGCCGCTGATCAACAGAGGAAGTGAAAACTCACACCCAGTCATCTGGGATGCCTCGCAGGACCGCCCCTGCACTAAGGAGAAAACGCGCCAAAATCGGCTGCGCAAATACTACCAAAGTCAACCTGAAGTTCCACCATTGCCAGACCCACATCTCGCACATAACGCAGCAATAACACAATAAACAATATTATGTATAACCCCCCCTGTTCAATAATCCTCTCACTAGGAATATTAACCCTTGATTCCATAAGATAAAAGGAGCCACACTATGACCCTGTCTTCTGTGTTATCATCATGTATAAAAAAAATGAAACAATCTTACCAGAATCAATGACAGGTGGAAGCATCGCTCCTGAAATGGACTTGAGTGCAGAAAGCAGGCAGCAAAACTTAACGCTGATTGCTTTTAAAGCTGTTATTATGAGTCAGGATGGTTTTGCAGAAAGACTCTCCCTTCATCCAGGCTCTCACTGAGAGGCTGACAGGACTACTTAAAACTCCAGTCCCATTCCGAAGAGTACTACCCTCCAAAAGAGACTACTCCGAATCTTCGGCACTTCTCTGCCATCCTAACGCTGATTGCTTTTAAAGCTGTTATTATGAGTCAGGATGGTTTTGCAGAAAGACTCTCCCTTCATCCAGGCTCTCACTGAGAGGCTGACAGGACTACTTAAAACTCCAGTCCCATTCCGAAGAGTACTACCCTCCAAAAGAGACTACTCCGAATCTTCGGCACTTCTCTGCCATCCTAACGCTGATTGCTTTTAAAGCTGTTATTATGAGTCAGGATGGTTTTGCAGAAAGACTCTCCCTTCATCCAGGCTCTCACTGAGAGGCTGACAGGACTACTTAAAACTCCAGTCCCATTCCGAAGAGTACTACCCTCCAAAAGAGACTACTCCGAATCTTCGGCACTTCTCTGCCATCCTCCTGTGACGAAAGGCAAAGAATAACTGGGGGATGAGGGGAGCGGGGGAGGTATTTAAGCCTTTGACTGGGGTGTCTTTGCCTCCTCCTGGTGGCCAGGTTCTTATTTCCCAAAAGTAATGAATGAAGCCATGGACTCTCCTCCCTTTTAGATGGAAAGTAAATTAAAAAGTTGTTTAAAAATCCCATACCCTATCTGAATCATGAAAGTTTAAGTTTGACTAGACTGTCCCTTTAAAGTCAACTATGGATTGGCGACAAACTTCAAATCATAAGCTGAACACATGCCAGTGAGCCAATCACAAGAGGCATATTTTCATAATTGCCAATGATTGTCCATGTTTATCACTGGAGTAGAAGTGTATTACCTTCTGGAGTAGACTTTGTTTAACTCCTTTGCTGAGATTAAACCCATAGTTACATGCAAGCAATAGTGCAATATGAAAATCCTCTAATTTTTTTGATAATTTTTTTACTGCACTTTTTTGCCCCATTATCTATAAACTGGACTTTAATGTCCATTTATTATACAGGTCTTTGATATTTGTAACTTTTTATTGTTTAGTAAGTAATCAATTGTATAGTTTTTATGTGTCTATAGAATTTTGCTAATTCCTGTATATAATGTGCTGCCAAGAAGGGACGGATTGTGCTTTTTTACCATTATTATAATGTCTAGTACATGTCCTGTGACTGAACAAAGACAAAGGTCTGCGTGCATTGTTTTATACGTGCATGAGGTGAACCATTCACATTCAAATTGTAACAGTCTGTTTTCTGGAATAGAATTTAATGATGCAATAGGTTTTAAAATAGATTCTTACCCAGGAAATCGGTGCTCTGGTTTATTTCTTTCTGGACGTTCTGTAATCAGAGGGGGGAAGGAAAAATAACAATATAAATAAAACGCAAAAAAACAAGTTTGTTTTGTTCTTTAAACTACTCACAAGAAAAAATGTAATTTTTACATTTTTAAAATTAATCTAAACTCTGTAGGTATTTTAACAAAAAAAAAAAGCAAAGCAAACAGTTAACAGCTATCCATTTCATATCAAGATGGAATAGTAGTATTTAAAAGAATACAGATGGCAAAAGTGACACAAAGGGACAGTGGATTCATCTACAGACCAATAGCAGCACCAACCAGTAACATTTATATCTAAAACTTCAGGCATATGCAATATATACACAAACAGGCTAAACAAATTATTGGAATAAAAAAAGGCAAAAATAAAAAACTACAACATAAAACAGACAAAAGGAATAAAAACAAAACATGCAATTAAAGAGATGTGAAATTTCCAGACGTTTTGAAGCTATGGGTAAAAAAAAAAAAGTTTTTACCTATTGAGTACTTTTTAATTCATAGTGCATAAGGTTTTCCCCCACATGGTTTTACTCACCATAATTTAAATGAAAAAAAAAATAAAAAAAAAATTATATATATATATATATATATTATATATATATATATATTATATATATATATATATATATATATATATATATATATATAGAGAGAGAGATAGTGTGTGTGTATATATATATACATATATACACACACAGACATATATATATATATATATATATATATATATATATATATATATATATATATATATATACACATACATATATACATATATACATACACACACACACACACATACATATACACACACAGAAAGAGAAGCACACTCACAGGAACGAACAACTGGCTCAATACTATTGTTAGCCTGTTCTATGGCGATTTACCACCTGGGTTATATAAAAAATATAACAGACTCTAAAGAAGGAAGTAGTGTACTGTACTATATCCTAATATTTATTTACTAGAGAAAAAAAATAATTTTCAACACACATTGTATATTAGAGACTACATAGTGAATGGCTGGGAAGGGATAGGGTGACCATTCCCCTGGCACAAGGTACGTACATCACACTATAGAAGGGATTTTACAAACAAAAGTTAGAGTCCAGAATACAGACTGTTAAAATACATTTCTAGCAGAACAAGAGCACCGTCTGTAAAATAACAGTAACTCCTTTTGTTAGTCACTGTGACGCAACCACAGACCACTAATATACTGATTACTTTAAATATTTTATACAATGACCGTTCATTCATTTAATAAAGTGTATTCAATAAACAAATAGTATAAAAGTGAAGGTTTTGAATGAGTTTAAAACCACAGTGCAATGACCTTTTATATGCAGAAGAATACCAATATTATCCATCATAATGTAGCAGCATAGTTGCCTTCTACTTTTCTAAACAGCAAAAGCAATAATGCACTTAGCAAGTAAACCAGAAAGATGCAGATAGAAGACAAAATAAAATGTCTTTGTAATAATCTAATGGTAAATGTTCTTACTCTGTGGAAGAGGCAAAGTGCTTGAAATATTCATTAGCAGTAGAGGAGACATATAAATTAAATCACTGCCTCATTATTCATGGTACCAAAATTTATACAAAGTTTCTACTGACCAACATAAGAACTAAAATTAGGTACAAAAAATGCTGAGAAAGCAGCTTTGTATCCTCATCTACAGGTCAGATTTAGACAAGCAATGCATCTTTAAAAATAAGGGAGGAAACCACGAAAAAGAAAAAAAAAGGAGCTATTTTCCATGAATCATGGTTGGCAACATTCTGTGACCAGGATGGGGGGGGGGGGGCAGAGCAGGTCTCTGCAACATCTGGAAATGCACTGTATAGCTGAACAAATACAGCATCATTTATAGGAACGTTTTACAGATTAACCCCTTAAATCCAAGGATGTACACAAGGCAATTAATGTGCCAGTATAAATGTTTCTCCCATTAACTGAATTAAGTAACAAAGGCTTTAATAAATAACGGTACAATTTAGGAACCACTAATTTGTTTGAGTTCAGTGGAGAATTATTATTATTAATTTTTTTTTAATTTTTTTTTATGTATTCCTCTATAAGTAGCAAAAAAAATGTTAATTGCTAAAAGTAAAATGCTAGGTGTTGCCCCCTCCTTTACTTTGAGGCTTGGCATATCTCAGAAGAGAAAAGAACTGAATGCACAGAATTTCTTCAATAACTTTAAAATACCAGCTATTTATTTTTACTGGGAAACAAGTTGATCTGATGCTTACTTAAAATAAGTTGTCCTCAGGCATCCAAACATTTTATCAACCAAAGATACCTCCCCTTGACATAACCCTCAAAATTGTTACTGGCATCTGCAGTCAATGTTTTCAATTAAAAACGCTCTAGGGCAACACACTGAACTACAGAGAATACATACATTATACAGTACATATTCCCTATAAAGCTAGATTCATAAACTCTATGAACAAGTGTAATGTAAGTAAGAAATACTAATTAATTTACACTAAGACTGTGTTACATATTTATTTATTTATAAAATATTTTACCAGGAAGGATACATTGAGATTTCTCTCGTTTTCAAGTATGTCCTAGGTCCACAAAACATTGCATTGTTACAATAGGGTACAATAAAATACAAAAGCAATAATGTAACATAGAACAGGTAGGAAATATATATATATATATATACACACACACATATATATACATACATACACACACACACATATACACTATAAGACGACGTGTTATTAAATTGAAATCACGTTTAGTAAGACCTTACTGTTGCATCAGAAAAAATAAATAGGGAAAAATGTTCAAGTGTCCAAAAAAATTTTTTTTTTTTACAAATAATTCTAGTTTAACACCAAATTACATATATTTGTGTTGTTTAGTTAATGATAGATTATCATGGTCATTTCTTTAAAGATAACTGTGTTCCTTCCTGACAACAGAGTGCAAATCAAACATTTAAAAAGTGCATAAAGGGAACAGTCAGACAGTTGTGACTGGCTTTTTAAATTTGACATGTAGACATCTTACCTATGTGTAGAAACAAAAGAAAAGCTGGCCTGGTTCCTCACTGGTGATGGTCTATGCTTTCAGTATACTGGTAATGCTTACACTGTGAGATGGGCTTCCCACAAACTGTTATTAAACACAGACAGCGCAGAGCGAGATGCATGTGAAAAAGATTAAATCACACAGATGAAAACAGCAGCATCCAGAAGGACGAGGGAGGAGAGGAGGGATGTTCCCCACATGGGTTGTACACTTCTGATTGGTAATCTAAGCTGGTCAAAGATCACTAGAGGAATGCAGTCAATCAGGAAGTTCATACAGCCCTCTTTACTTTCACTCCACACGAAAAAAAGAAACAGATTGCTAAACTCTTCCTTTTATTCCTGGTTATTAGAAAAGTAATTATGTACACCATTCTAAATGGCATACTTGTGTGTCACTGATATTGTAATATCCACATGACATCTTAACATCACATAACTATACTTCTTGATTAATATCTGCAGACTAGAGTGGCTAAATAACGCATTGTTTTAAAAGGATATAGATGTGAATACAATATTAAGTACTGAACAGATTATATTAAAATTAATTCTGATTTTAATTTGGGGATACTGAAGCCTCGTTTACAATAGAAACATTTTTTTCTCTCTTCTCAATGAACCCAATCTCAAACTCTAAAGGGGGTGTTAGGAAGATTGGCCTGTACAATCAAGCATACAAAGCCTTTACTTGTACTTTGTGTATTTTTCAAGGGTATTCTAATGCAAAAATAAAAAAATAGATATTTGTGCATTGTGTCCTTCTTAACTATCGGCTAGATTTAGAGTTTTGCGGCCAAAGGGGTGCGTTAGCTACGCATGTTTTTTTCCCCCCGCACCTTTTAAACAACACTGGTATTTAGAGTTCTCTGAAGAGCTGCGTTAGGCTCCAAAAAGGGAGCGTAGAGCATAATTTACCGCCACTTCAACTCTAAATAACAGCGTTGCTTACGGACGCAGCCAGCTTCAAAAACGTACTTGTGCACGATTCCCCCATAGGAAACAATGGGGCAGTTTGAGCTGGAAAAAAAACCTAACACCTGCAAAAAAGCAGCGTTCAGCTCCTAACGCAGCCCCATTGTTTCCTATGTGGAAACACTTCCTAAGTCTGCACCTAACACCCTAACATGTACCCCGAGTCTAAACACCCCTAACCTTACACTTATTAACCCCTAATCTGCCGCCGCTGCTATCGCTGACCCCTGCATTTTATTATTATTAACCCCTAATCTGCCGTCCCCAATGTCGCCGCTACCTACCTACACTTATTAACCCCTAATCTGCCGACCGAACCTCGCCGCTACTCTAATAAATGTATTAACCCCTAAAGCCAAGTCTAACCCTAACACTAACACCCCCCTAAGTTAAATATAAACCCTAATATAGCTACAATGTAACGAATAATTATATTGTAGCTATTTTAGGATTTATATTTATTTTACAGGCAACTTTGTATTTATTTTAACTAGGTACAATAGCTATTAAATAGTTATTTACTATTTACCTAGTTAAAAGAATTACAAAATTACCTGTAAAATAAATCCTAACCTAAGTTACAATTAAAACTAACACTACACTAGCAATAAATTAATTAACTAAACTACCTACAATTATCTACAATTAAATCAACTAAACTAAATTACAAAAAATAAAAAAAGATTACAAGAATTTTAAACTAATTACACCTACTCTAAGCCCCCTAAAAAAATAACAAAGCCCCCCAAAATAAAAAAATGCCCTACCCTATTCTAAAATAAAAAGTTAACAGCTCTTTTACCTTACCAGCCCTTAAAAGGGCCTTTTGCGGGGCATGCCCCAAAGTCATCAGCTCTTTTGCATTTAAAAAAAAAACATACAATACCCCCCCGCAACATTACAACCCACCACCCACATACCCCTAATATAACCCAAACCCCCCTTAAAAAACCTAACACAAAGCCCCTGAAGATCTCCCTACCTTATCTTCACCACGCCGGGTATCACCGATCCGTCCAGAAGAGGGTCCAAAGTCTTCATCCTATCCGGCAAGAAGAGGACATCCGGACCGGTAGACATGTTCATCCAGGCGGCGTCTTCTATCTTCATCCATCCGGCGCGGAGTGGGACCATCTTGAAGCAGCCGACGCAGATCCATCCTCTTCTTCCGGCGACTCCCGACGAATGAAGGTTCCTTTAAGTGACGTCATCCAAGATGGCGTCCCTCAAATTCCGATTGGCTGATAGGATTCTATCAGCCAATCGGAATTAAGGTAGGAAAAATCTGATTGGCTGATTGAATCAGCCAATCAGATTCAAGTTCAATCCAATTGGCTGATCCAATCAGCCAATCAGATTGAGCTTGCATTCTATTGGCTGATCGTAAAAGCCAATAGAATGTGAGCTCAATCTGATTGGCTGATTGGATCAGCCAATCCGATTGAACTTGAATCTGATTGGCTGATTCAATCAGCCAATCAGATTTTTCCTACCTTAATTCCGATTGGCTGATAGAATCCTATCAGCCAATCGGAATTCGAGGGACGCCATCTTGGATGACGTCACTTAAAGGACCAGTCAATACAGTAGATTTGTATAATCAACAAATGCATGGTAAGAAGACAATGCAATAGCACTTAGTCTGAACTTCAAATGAGTAGTAGATTTTTGTTAAATAAATTGCAAAGTTATGTCTATTTCCACTCCCCCTGTATCATGTGACAGCCATCAGCCAATCACAAATGCATATACGTATATGCTGTGAATTCTTGCACATGCTCAGTAGGAGTTGGTGACTCAAAAAGTGTAAATATAAAAAGACGGTGCACATTTTGTTAATTGAAGTAAATTGGAAAGTTGTTTAAAATTGCATGCTGTATCTGAATCTTGAAGTATAATTTTGACTCGAGTGTCCCTTTAAAGGAACCTTCATTCGTCGGGAGTCGCCGGAAGAAGAGGATGGATCCGCGTCGGCTGCTTCAAGATGGTCCCGCTCCGCGCCGGATGGATGAAGATAGAAGACGCCGCCTGGATGAACATGTCTACCGGTCCGGATGTCCTCTTCTTGCCGGATAGGATGAAGACTTTGGACCCTCTTCTGGACGGATCGGTGATACCCGGCGTGGGGAAGATAAGGTAGGGAGATCTTCAGGGGCTTAGTGTTAGGTTTTATAAGGGGGGTTTGGGTTAGATTAGGGGTATGTGGGTGGTGGGTTGTAATGTTGGGGGGGGGGTATTGTATGTTTTTTTTAAATGCAAAAGAGCTGATGACTTTGGAGCATGCCCCGCAAAAGGCCCTTTTAAGGGCTGGTAAGGTAAAAGAGCTGTTAACTTTTTATTTTAGAATAGGGTAGGGCATTTTTTTTATTTTGGGGGGCTTTGTTATTTTTTTAGGGGGCTTAGAGTAGGTGTAATTAGTTTAAAATTCTTATAATCTTTTTATTTTTTGTAATTTAGTGGGGTTTTTTTTTTGTAATTTAGTTTAGTTGATTTAATTGTAGATAATTGTAGGTAGTTTAGTTAATTAATTTATTGCTAGTGTAGTGTTAGGTTTAATTGTAACTTAGGTTAGGATTTATTTTACAGGTAATTTTGTAATTCTTTTAACTAGGTAGCTATTGAATAGTAAATAACTATTTAATAGCTATTGTACCTAGTTAAAATAAATACAAAGTTGCCTGTAAAATAAATTTAAATCCTAAAATAGCTACAATATAATTATTTGTTATATTGTAGCTATATTAGGGTTTATTTTACAGGTAAGTATTTAGCTTTAAATAGGATTAATTTATTTAATAAGATTTATTTTATTTCGTTAGATTTAAATTATATTTAATTTAGGGGGGTGTTAGGGTTAGGGTTAGACTTAGCTTTAGGGGTTAATACATTTATTATAGTAGCGGTGAGGTCCGGTCGGCAGATTAGGGGTTAATACTTGAAGTTAGGTGTCAGCGATATTAGGGAGGGCAGATTAGGGTTTTTGAGGCGGGAGTGAGGCGGTTTAGGGGTTAATACATTATAGTGGCGGCGAGGTCCGGTCGGCAGATTAGGGGTTAATAAGTGTAGGTAGGTAGCGGCGACGTTGGGGAGGGGGCAGATTAGGGGTTAATAAATATTATGTAGGTGTCGGCGATGTTAGGGGCAGCAGATTAGAGGTACATAGGGATAATGTAGGTTGCGGCGGTGTGTGGTCGGCAGATTAGGGGTTAAAAATTTAATTATAGTGGCGGCGATGTGGGAGACCTCGGTTTAGGGGTGCATAGGTAGTTTATGGGTGTTAGTGTACTTTAGAGAAGTGTTTTTCAACCAGTGTGCCGTGGGGGGGGGGCAGATTAGGGGTTAATAAATATTATGTAGGTGTCGGCGATGTTAGGGGCAGCAGATTAGAGGTACATAGGGATAATGTAGGTTGCGGCGGTGTGTGGTCGGCAGATTAGGGGTTAAAAATTTAATTATAGTGGCGGCGATGTGGGAGACCTCGGTTTAGGGGTGCATAGGTAGTTTATGGGTGTTAGTGTACTTTAGAGCAGTGTTTTTCAACCAGTGTGCCGTGGCACACTAGTGTGCCATGAGAGATCCTCTGGTGTGCCGCGGCAGACTGACAACAGTGTGACATATTTTTTAAACTTTGCTTGTTTTTTACTCCCAGTGCAGGGGTAGTTTGTAGGAGGCATGGCATAACAGCACAATACATACAGTGTGTATATATATATATGTTTGGGATGGTGGTGTGCCACAGGATTTTTTTAATGTAAAAAAGTGTGCCACTGCAAAAAAAAGGTTAAAAATCACTGCTTTAGAGCACAGTAGTTAAGAGCTTTATAAACCGGCGTTAGCCCATAAAGCTCTTAACTCCTGACTTTTTTCTGCGGCTGGAGTTTTGTCGTTAGAGTTCTAACGCTCACTTCAGCCAAGACTCTAAATACTAGCGTTAGAAAGATCCCATTGAAAAGATAGGATACGCAATTGGCGTAATGGGATCTGCGGTATGGAAAAGTCGCGGCTGGAAAGTGAGCGTTAGACCCTTTCCTGACTGACTCTAAATACCAGCGGGCGGTAAAAACCAGCGTTAGGACCCCTTAACGCTGGTTTGGATGGCTAACGCAAAACTCTAAATCTAGGTGTATGTGTTTAACACCCAAAAAGTGCTGCTGGGAAGCTGCACTGCATTTTTGGTAGATGGATTCTGCCAGTGACGTGCGGTGAGTTCAGAGGCTGGTGAGGTACTGGCTATGATAGGCCAGAGAAACACATATATGAACCCAATAGAGGTATCTTAAGTTAAACGAAAGTATTGTTTCTCAACCGTGGGGGCCTCAAGTACCCCCAAACAGGGCAAGTTTTCATTATAGCTGAACCCATGCACAGGTGAAATAATCAGCTGATGGGTGAAAGCCAGTTAGTAACCGTGGTGTTACTGATCAGCTGAATACTTCACCGGTGCACTGGTTCAGCTATAATGAAAACCTGGCCGGTTGGGGGTGCTTGAGGACCATGGTTGAGAAACACTGCACTAAAGCACCAGCTCATCATCTGCAATGTGTTGATTACCTGGAGAATAAACACACACACACACACACACACTACATCCACACACTCACTCTGTCCACTAAGACACACACACACTACATGCACACACTCTGCTCACTGACACACACACTAACTCTGCCCACTAACACAAACACTACATGCACACACTCTGCTCACTGACACACACACTCTGCCCACTAACACACACACTACATGCACACACTCTGCTCACTGACACACACACTAACTCTGCCCACTAACACAAACACTACATGCACACACTCTGCTCACTGACACACACTACATGCACACACACTACATGCACACACTCTGCTCACTGATACACACACTACATACACACACTCTGACCACTAACACACACACTACATGCACACACTTACTCTGCCCACTAACACACACACACTACATGCACACACTCTGCTCACTGACACACACACACTACATGCACACACTCTGCTCACTGACACAAACACTACATGCACACACTCTGCCCACTAACACAAACACTACATGCACACACTCTGCCCACTAACACAAACACTACATGCACACACTCTGCTCACTCACACACACACACTACATGCATACACTCTGCTCACTAACACACACACTACATGCACACACTCTGCCCACTTACACACTCTATGCACACACTCTGCTCACTTACACACACTACATGCACACACTCTGCTCATTAACACACACACACACTACATGCACACACTCTTCCCACTAACACACACACACTCTGCCCACTAACACACACACACTACATGCACACACTCTGCTCACTGACACACACACACACTCTGCCCACTAACACACACACTACATGCACACACTCTGCTCACTGACACACACACTAACTCTGCCCACTAACACAAAAACTACATGCACACACTCTGCTCACTGACACACACTACATGCACACACTCTGCTCACTGACACACACTACATGCACACACTCTGCTCACTGACAACACACACACACTCTGCCCACTAACACACACACTACATGCACACACTCTGCTCACTGATACACACACTACATACACACACTCTGCCCACTAACACACACACTACATGCACACACTTACTCTGCCCACTAACACACACACTACATGCACACACTCTGCTCACTGACACACACACACTACATGCACACACTTTGCCCACTAACACAAACACTACATGCACACACTCTGCCCACTAACACAAACACTACATGCACACACTCTTCCCACTAACACAAACACTACATGCACACACTCTGCTCACTGACACACACACACACACACTACATGATACACTCTGCTCACTAACGCACACACTACATGCACACACTCTGCCCACTTACACACACTACATGCACACACTCTGCCCACACTCTGCTCACTGACACACACACTGACTCTGCCCACTAACACACACACACTACATGCACACACTCTGCCCACTAACACACACACACACTACATGCACACACTCTGCTCACTTACACACACGCTGACTCTGCCCACTAACACACACACTCTATGGACACACTCTGCTCACTGACACACACACACTACATGCACACACTCTGCCCACTAACACACACTACATGCACACACTTACTCTGCCCACTAACACACACTACATGCACACACTCTGCTCACTGACACACACACTACATGCACACACTCTGCCCACTAACACAAACACTACATGCACACACTCTTCCCACTAACACAAACACTACATGCACACACTCTGCTCACTGACACACACACTACATGCACACACTCTGCCCACTAACACACACACACTACATGCACACACTCTGCTCACTTACACACACACACACACTCTGCCCACTGACACACACACACACACTATGGACACACTCTGCTCACTGACACACACACACTACTTGCACACACTCTGCTCACTGACACACACACTACATGGACACCTATTCATTTTTTACAAAGTATACCTAGGTAGGCTCAAGAGCAGCAAAGCACAACTGGGAGCTAGCTGCTGACTGGTAGCTGCACATGCATGCCTTTTGTCATTGGCTCAGCCAGTATGTTCAGCTAGCTCCTAGTAGTGCATTACTGCCTTCAACAAAAGAATACCAAAGAGAATAAAGCAAAATTAACAACAAAATAAATTGTAAAGTTGCTTTAAAATTATATATTCTAGCTGAATCATGAAATAAAAAAAAATCGGGGTTCATGTCCCTTTAAAATGGAACACAGCTTTAAATAAACCATCATCTGCAAATGAGCTTAAACTGCCTTAAACTGTTAGATGTGACATTCCCTGTTAGACACAAAATATGTTTCCTGTATACATTAAATGGTAGAATGGGTCTTGGGTTTCCATTTTTTTCAAAAGTCTTTGGGTGTGATAATCAATGTAACACGCAGTGTCTAAAGATGAACACCATGCTGATGAGCCCTGATTCATCAAGGTTAAACACACAGTCATATGTATGTTTCTTAAGGCAATTTTATGTTTTTTTAAATTCTGATTATTGTCATATTCCTGTGAAGAAATTTAAGAGGATTTGATCCATCAAAAATGAAAGATTGATCATTGTTTGATGAAATGTTACTAACAGCTGATCAGTCAACATAAGAGAGCTGTTCATTAGTATTTTATCTCATCAGTGACCTCTTGGAATTAGAACATATATTATATATAAAAACTGGTAGTAATAAAATATACATTTATGGAAACACTATGTAAAATATGTGAGAAGTAACCAAATCTGACTACTAGAGGGAGCGTAAACTTAACTAAATATAAAAGAGACAAAAATGCTTAAAGGGACATAAGTGCAAAAAGAAAATCCTCCAATGCTAAAATATTTTATTATTGCCCTGTTGCATGTGTTTAGGCTCTGGAGTTAAATCAATAGATCAGGTAGAGGGAACTATTACTCATTTTTGGGGAAGGCTGTATGGCATCTGATTGAATGTAAAGCCTGGTTTAATCATATCAAAGAAAAGCACTTGAGAGCTGGGAGGTTAGGTAAAAAAGATATTTCTGCATATATCTTTGCATATTTCATCTATGACTATTATGCCCCTTTAACTTTGTCAATGCTTTGCATTAGACACATCTGACAATGGTATTCCAGTCCATCTATTTTGCAGGTTTTTTTCATGTTAATAGTTTTGCACCTACTTATTTCACAATAATAAATATGGTCTATAGCTGAATCACACTTTTGAACTATAAACTGCAACACATGTAAAAAATGTCCTGCTGAAAAAGTATTTATCATGCATGGTTTGAATTGTGTCAGCAGCACATTTTTCCATGTGTTGCGCAAGTACTAAACTTCAGAAAAACGAGGATCTAAAGTGGCAAAAAAATCATATGGGACCACCAGCCATATTATTTATATATTTTCTGACCGGTTGGTTGCTTGATGACTGTCACCCTCTCTATATTCCTGAGTGTCAGTCTATATAACAAGTGAAAACTCAGTTGGAAAGCAAATGAGTAGGCAACGCATTATTCATTGAGTGGTGCCGGTGTCTAGTACCTTACATACCTGCTGCCTGCAACGGCCCAAAACAAACCAGATGCTGTCTAATGTTCACTTCCCTCTTCATAGTAGAAAAGTGTATATTAGGAGGGCGCTGAACAAAGCTTAAGACACTTATATTCAATAATAATATTTTTTTTTTTATTTATTTATGCTCTAGTAACAATGTGTGTTTTTGACAGCCTAATAAGACCTGGGACGTCTCCCTATGGTCTAGATAACAATGATTAAGAAAATATTTGTAAAACAAAGATTAAAACATACACTTATTTGTATATGAATTTGAGTAATTATACTACCACTTTACAATTATTCCTAAAAAACAATCCCAAAATACATCATTTTAGAACCATGCACTTGTTATGTACAAAGATGTACATAAGGGTAGAATCAGTGACCTGAAATATTGGGCTATAAAAAAAGTACCTATGAATTGGAGGGGGGGGGGGGGGGCATTGAAACAAGATTACTGATTAAAGAGGCTGAACTTATCTATAAATTTGATACCCTATATCCAAAAGGCCTTAACTCAGAGCTCGATTTGTTATTTGTTATTTGAATGAATCTTTATTTTTTAACATATATTATTTTATGTAGCACTTCCTATATCAGAGTAGAAACATAGATTAATAAGGATAAACTTAACATTTATACTACTATTGCTGGTCAGAGTAATATGTTATATTAATTATACAGTTCTTGTTAACAAAAAATATGTTCTAAACCAATTTTATCAGAATTTTATTTATTTGTTTTTATTAAATTCAAAGAACCACTGTTGTTAAGATATAATTAGAAATTAAATAAAAAGAGAGAAGCGCTCAACCTGAGATAGCATAATAGCTTGTTCTATGGCCAGTTACCACCCAAGAAGCAGCCTCTTTTTGCTCAACATGTGCCTTTCACAGAGAAGAACTTTCCTGAAGCATATCAGTCTGATCCTGACTTCACAGTACTGTCCAGCCCCGAAATACCAGGCAATCCCTCTCTGAAGGAGAGAAACAGCAAAACCCCAGACGTACGTTTCGGTCTGTTGTGGGCCTCGTCAGTGAGGTGCAGTCATATCCCTCTAGGCACACTGAGCAACGGGTCCACGTCTGGATTCCTGCATCACACTTAGGGAGACTTCCCCAAGTGTCATAATTTTCATAAATAAAAACCCGTTGCTCAGTGTGCCTAGAGGGATATGGCTGCACCTCACTGACGAGGCCCAAAATAGGCCGAAACGTACGTCTGGGGTTTTGCTGTTTCTCTCGTTCAGAGAAGGATTGCCTGGTATTCTGGGGCTGGACTGTACTGTGAAGTCAAGATCAGACGGATATGCTTCAGGAAAGTTCTTCTCTGTGAAAGGCACATGTTAAGCAAAAAAAGGCTGCTTCTTGAGTGGTAACTAGCCATAGAACAAGTTCGTTCCCAGGTTGAGCGCTTCTCTCTTTTTATTTATAATTAGAAATTAGTTATATACCACCTTTAGCAGAAATATTGGAAAACAATACCACCTTAAGAAAAACCAATCAAAGCCAGACCAATAAGGAAGTCTCACCTGCCTATAAAAGACTCAGTATACCTGCCTATTACTTATCTTGAAAAAGCCCATAACAGGGTGAAACGCATTGAGGGTTAAAGGCAGTTATATTCACAGAGGGAGAGGTATATCCCACCAAGGATCTAATCAGCTTTACATGAACTGTCATCTGTTGGAACATAACCCAGGTTATACCTGCAATTTACTATCTTTTACTTGTGTGCTATGCAGCACTAAGAGCAAGTACACAGAATTAACTTGGATTCACCTGTCATCTTATCATCTGGTATTGGTACCTACTGACAAGCGAAATCTACTATCCCTAACTTGCGTGCTATATAGCACTAAGTACAAGTTACGCTATCACCTAAGTCACCAGTGTTCCTGTATTAGCGACGAATATGACAACATTCAAAAAAACATTACAACTTGTGACGTAACTACACGATCACATGGGAGCAAGGCAGCTGATACTTCGTAACGCTGCAAGGAGGGCAAGCAAGCCAACCTGTCCAGTACAGAAACACACAGGACGTTGACATCCCCTCCACAGAATTCACTGACAGAAGCGTCACTACAGTAAGGTATTTGGTGGCACACCACAAATAAATACACATAGAACCGAGATCTATGGGAACTTATTGATTCTATAAATGCTACACAGTAACTGGGACAATCTGGTATCTACTTAAAACTTAACAATTGCTACACAGTAAGCGGTGTACTCCGGTATTTGTTTACAGGCTGCTTTAAGCTGTTACATTTTAGATATATCAAGGTGGTATCAAAGATTCAATCAGACTCACAAAGTCTTGTACAATAATAACAAGTGCATGGTTCTAAAAGGATGTATTTTGGGATTGTTTTTTTAGGAATAATTGTGAATTGGTAATATAATTACTCAAATTCATATACAAATAGGTGTATGTTTTAATCTTTGTTTTACAAATATTTTCTTAATCATTGTTATCTAGACCATAAGGAGACGTCCCAGGTCTTATTAGGCTGTCAAAAACACACATTGTTACTAGAGCATAAATAAATATATTTTTTTATTATTATTGAATATAAGTGTCTTAAGCTTTGTTCAGCGCCCTCCTAATAAACACTTTTCTACTAATTATTTATTTTTAACACAGCATAGAGGAAGCTGTGTTTATTAGGAGTGGTTTGATACTAAATAGTCCAGCGCAACTATAAGCCATATTTTTTGTCACTTCCCTCTTCTTCCAATGTGACTGGCCACAGTCCACACTACACACAGCGGCACTCGCTCCAACTGTGAAGGCCGGTTAGGCAATTCCTAGAGAGCCAAGCCCCACCCCAGATGATGATCGGCACTCTAACTAAAACATATTTTCCGTGACTCAACAACATCTGATACTAACCCATATGCCAAAGGATAATAAAAGCGAAGTGGCCACGTGAACTTCATTTTTAGTTAAAAAAAATGAACACGTGACACATTAATACACAGCGGGGGGGGGGGGGGGTGGTACAGCACATTTTGTTACAAAAATAAACAGCACAGTTTTAAAACTGAAAAAAAGAAATGAACAGAACGATAGAAAAAAACAAAAAAACAAAAAAATTCTGCCTGGTGCTTGCACATGTAGTACTTTTAGGAGGCAGTCAGTCACAAAACAAAAAATAATAACTAAAAAAACAAAAAAAAAACACCTGACAGCAACTCGGTCATGTTCTCCTGATGCTGTCAATCACCAGGGTAAAGCCGATTGGCTTCCCTGGGACAGCCCCAAAGAGGCCATTATAGAGCAGCATCAAATGGGCACTTATGGGCAGCGGGATGAGCTAGCTTAACCACCACTGTCCACCAGTGGGTGGCGCAGCTCTCGCAGGCCCATAGCCAAAAGCAAACCAGCATGTTGCGCAATAGAGGACAGCAGACCTGCTCGTGCCTCTCCATTGCACAACATGTAGCTGAAAAAAAAAGCACTAATAAAGAAATTATTTTTTGCCCATATGACAGATGAGTCTCTGCCTCACCTGCCTCTAGTCCACAAGAATTAGCAAATGAGTACAGCACCCGTTAGTACCTTTTAGCAAATGTCAGTTCTGTTTGATGCCCGTGGAGAAAGGGTTACTTCCACTCTCACAGCAATGTAGAAGAATAGTATCCACAGCACCATTTTAGGTAAAAGAAAAAACTTTATTTTCACATTACATGCATGTAATGTGAAAATAAAGGTTTTTTCTGCCTCTAGTCCAAGCACATAGGACCAGCACAACACCTAAAGGCAAATGCCTCTGTAGAATCAGTGAAGTAGGTGCAACACTTTCCAGGTCTCTATTGACTGCATGTCCCTGGATTCTGCTATGGGAAATTCTGATCATCAGCCAGTGAGCAATCAAATCAGTCCTTAAAAAGAGACAGTAAACAACTTGAGGTTTTTTATAGAAAATGTTTATTTATGCATAATGAAATAACTTCATAATATACTTTAATTGCTTATTTTGTTGCCTTTTCACAATTCTCAGAATATGAAATGCACCAGCTGACTTCTCAAGGCTAACCCTGCTACATATATGCCCCTAACTGGCCTTATCAGATAACAACTGCAAAACAATTTTTACTAGCACTATGAATGTGGTCAGTCTTGTTGTCTGCATACTAAAGCCGAGATTGGCTCCTCCAAATAAGGCAAGTTGTGGGTGGAGTTTGGCTATTGATAAAAAAAAATTGACTATTGAATGGGAGGGGCCCTACACTACAGAAAAAAAGGTTGAGATTGGGGGTGGGGCCCCTAAATAACAATCGTGGAGAGGGGAGACAACTATGCTACAGAAAATAAATAAATAAATAAATAAATTGGGTACTGACAGACTATCCACCAGTACCTAAAATGGTAGGGATAAGTGTATGTGGGGGGAGAGGGGAACAGGGAGGTATCAGGCGGGAGGGTAATACATATATATATAATAATGCCGGGAATTTCAGAAGTGTGGTGCGCAGCTGCAAGTTCTAATTGCCAAAAAGCAATGGCAAAGCCATGCAAATCAGCTATTTCCGAGCAAAGGGGACCCAAGAGAAGATTTTATAATCATTTGTGTGATGATTGCACAAGCAGTATGTAAATAATTTCAGTGAGAAACCCAAAGTTTGTGAAAAAGTTAATTTTTTTTTATATGATCGCATTTGCCGGAGAAATGGGGGCATGAAATATACCAAAATAGACCTAGATCAATACCTTGGGTTGTCTACTTAAACAAAATAAATAGTTTTGACATGTAAAGAAAAAAAAACAAGGCTCTATTTATGTTTAAATGAAGTGTGAGCAAAAATGCTAAAATGTTGGTACTTTAGGCAAGTTTATCTCTGAAATACCCGGTAGCAAAGGTGTTAGAGGGACAGGAAACCCCAAAATTTTAATTCATGATTCGGATAGAACATAAAATTTTCAACAACTTTCAAATTTACTTTTATTATCAAATATGCTTCATTCTCTGGTTATCCTTTGCTGAAGGAACAGCATTGCACTACTAACTGAACACATCGAGTCAGCTAATCACAAGAGACAAATGTGTGCAGGCACCAATCACCAAGTAGCTCCCACTAGTATAGTATACGTGTGAATTAATTTTCAACAATAGATACTAAAATCGAAAATTGGGGGAGGGATTTGTATGCGTATAATTATCCTGACACAGCGGCAGCCCGCACCCCCTCTGAGGAAGCGTTCTTGTGAAACGCGCGTCAGGGGTCACCAGGAGAAGATCTGTATCTTCTATTTTTTAATCAGTTTACCGGAATGATCTAAATTACCACCTATAATGGTACTATCCTACTAACAGCAGTTCAGATTACGAGTATAATATTAAAGTAGCCACAGGATTGAAGGGGTTTAGCAGATAATTGTTTCTTATTCTGACTGCTGTAATAGTTATACTATTTACTTAAGATTAATGCATATTGGCTTATCGTTCTCGTTCCAGTGTTTTTATTCTCAGCCAACGTTGTTTGTATGAATGAATGTCTTTGCAAACCAAAAAAGATTTAGTATGCATGTAATTATGTGTCTGTCAAAATAACTGCGATGTTGGTTATGCAAAACTGGGGAATGGTAATGAAAGGATTATATATCTTTTTAACCCCTTAACGACTGCAACGTACTCTCTACTTCGCTGGTCATTAAGGGTTTTTCAGGTCATAATAGCGCAGGTCTTGCGCTATCATTACCTCCTTTCCTGCTGCAAACATTCAAAGATCAGCGACGTAAAGGGCACGTGACAAAAAAAATAATAATTCTGGAGTAGACTGTCCCTTTAAGGGGGTAGATTATTTATGGGATTTTCAGTGTCTCGGATTGACTTTTTAAAAAGACAAATGTTACAAATCGTGAGGTGAAGCAGCCAGTGTGAGGGTGGGCACTTGATATTTTGTTTATAAATTGTTGCCATGTAGCAGTTGTCAAGTGTAGCAAACTAGAAGTAAACAGGACCATAAACTTTCAAAATATCTGCCCAGAAAACATAGTTGACACATCCTATATGAGAGTACTATGTCTTAAAACATCTCTAATGCAGGACGGTTAG